>NC_057740.1:33623111-33628641 GCF_004010195.1 Chiloscyllium plagiosum
GGGTGCAGCGGATGCAGTAAATGATGTGTGTGGAGGTGCAGGTGAATCTGTGAAGGATATGGAAGGATCCCTTCGGGCCTTGGAGGGAGGTGTGGGCGCAAGTTTTGCATTTCTTGCAGTTGCAGGGGAAGGTGCCGGGAGTGCAGGTTGGGTTGGTGGAGGGTGTGGACCTGACGAGGGAGTTACGGAGGGAATGGTTTTTCTGAACGCTGATGGGGGAGGGGAGGGAAATATATCCTTGGTGGTGGGGTCTGTTTGGAGGTGGCGGAAATGACGAAGGATGATACGATGTACGTGGAGGTTGGTGGGGTGGTAGGTGAGGATCAGTGGGGTTCTGTCCTGGTGGCGATTGGAGGGGCAGGAAGTGGAGGGGCAATTGCAGTCTTTGAAGAAGGAGGCCATCTGGGTTGTTCGGTATTGGAATTGGTCCTCCTGGGAGCAGATGCGGCGGAGGAATTTGGAATATGGGATGGTGTTTTTACAGGGGGCAGGGTGGGAGGTGGTGTAATCTAGGTAGCTGTGGGAGTCGGTCGGCCGAGATAGAAATGGAGAGATCTAGGAAGGGGAGAGAGGAGTCTGAGACGGTCCAGGTAAATTTGAGGTTGGGATGGGAGGTGTTAGTAAAGTAGATGAACTGTTCAACCTCCTCGTGGGAGCACGAGGTAGCGCTGATACAGACATCGATGTAGCAGAGGAAAAGGTGAGGGGTGGTGCCAGTGTAGCTGCGGAAGATGGACTGTTCCACATACCCGACGAAGAGGCAGAAATAGCTGGGGCACATGTGGTGCCCATGGCTACTCCTTTGGTTTGGAGGAAGTGGGAGGATTCGAAAGAGAAGTTGTTCAGAGTGAGGACTAGTTCAGTCAGTCGAAGGAGGGCGTCAGTGGAAGGCTACTGGTTGGTTCGGCGGGAAAGGAAGAGGAGGAGGGCTTTGAGGCCTTTGTGATGGGGGATGGAGGTATATAGGGACTGGATGTCCGTGGTGAAGATAAGGCATTGGGGGCCAGGGAAGCGAAAATCATGGAGGAGGTGGAGGGCGTGTGTGGTGTCCCGTACGTAGGTGAGGAGTTCTTGGACTAAGGGGGACAGGACCGTGTCGAAGTATGCAGAGATGAGTTTGGTGGGGCAGGAGCAGGCTGAGACAATGAGTCAGCCGAGGCAGTCAGGTTTGTGGATTTTGGGCAGGAGGTAGAAACGGGCGGTGCAGGGTTGTGGGACTATGAGGTTGGAGGCGGTGGATGGGAGATTCCCTGAGGTGATGAGGTTATGGATGGTCTGGGAGATGATGGTTTGGTGGTGGGGTCACGGTCAAGGGGGCAGTAGGAGGAGGTGTCCGCGAGCTGGCGTTTAGCATCAGCGGTGTAAAGATTGGTGCACCAAACTACCACCGCGCCTCCCTTGTCTGCCGGTTTGATAGTGAGGTTGGGGTTGGAGGGGAGGGAGTGGAGGGCTGCACGTTGCGAGGGTAAGAGGTTGGAGTGGGTAAGAGGGGTGGACAGGTTGAGGCGGTTAATGTTGTGGCGGCAGTTGGCTATGAAGAGATTCAAGATCGGTGCACCAAACCTCCTTCCACCTATCGCATTCCCAACGCCCCTCCTCCCTATCTTTTATCTTAGGCTGCTTGGCACACCTTCCTCATTCCTGAAGAAGGGCTTATGCCCGAAACGTCGATTCTCCTGCTCCTCGGATGCTGCCTAACCTGCTGCGCTTTTCCAGCAACACATTTTTCAGCTCTGATCTCCAGCATCTGCAGTCCTCACTTTCTCTAAGATGATGGTACTGTGACACCAGTTGTGGAAAAATGAATTGACACTTCTCATCAAGCTACATCGTGATGTTTCATTAAAATTCTGGTACTGAGATATTCTGCCAAATGAACATCCGACTACTCCGTAAACAACCCAATATAATTCACCATCTCCTTTTCCCATGGTGTCTCAAGGACATGCTGCATTGACCATCGTCAAATTCGAAAAAACTGAATGGAATTTTGTGGAAATGCCTCATCTCCATAAGGTACGGATTCCTTTTGGGATGTTGTTCCATGGGGTCCTGATACATTTGCATCATCCAATCAACCATCTTCATGTGAACATAACTGGCAATCACACAATTCAATCAATCACAAAGTTTAGCAACATTCTTGAAAATCACAACTTTAAGTGAAATAACCTAAGTAAACCATATTTTCCTATTAAATCCAGCGTAAAAGTTGCAGTTAGTTTCTGAAGGAGAATCCTCATCAGGAAAAAAAATCGATAATTAAAATTTAAATATTTCTTTGTTAAATGCTTACTTTTTTTATTTAACCAACTTATATAATCAACCTATTCAGAGGTGTTATTACACACCTCTCGAGCAGGTGGGACTTGAAGCTAGACCTCCCAGTCCATAAACAGATTCACCATGATTACACCACAAGAGCGTCCTTAGATTGATAAATAAAGTAACTTTTAAAGTGAAATCAATTTTAAAATATAAAACAAAATGGTAATCTATGTACACTTACAATCAGAGATGTACAGCATGGAAACAGACCCAAAATATAAGTACTATTTTGGTATCCTAACAACAGTTGTCCAGTCATATGCAGAGCTTCTACTACACAGAAAGGGGTATAAAATCATAAGGGTCATAGAGCCATAGAGATGTACAGCATGGAAACAGACCCTTCAGTCCAACCCGTCCATGCCGACCAGATATCCCAACCCAATCTAGTCCCACCTGCCAGCACCTGGCCCATATCCCTCCAAACCTGGACTCCCCGACCCCAGGGAAAAGACTTTGCCTATTTATCCTATCCATTCCCCTCATGATTTTGTAAACCTCTAAGGTCACCCCTCAGCCACCAACCCACCAGGGAAAACAGCCCCAGCCAGTTCAACCTCTCCCTATAGCTCAAATCCTCCAACCCTGGCAACATCACAGTAAATCTTTTCTGAACCCTTTCACGTTTCAGAACATCCTTCCGATAGGAAGGAGACTCGGATTGCACGCAATATTCCAAAAGCGGCCTAACCAATGTAATGTACAACTGCAACATGACCTCCCAACTCCTGTACTCAATACTCTGACCAATAAAGGAAAGCATAGGAAAGCATACCAAACGCCTTCTTCACTATCCTATCTACCTGCGACTGCACTTTCAAGGAGCTACACTTTCAGCAACACTCCCTCGAACCTTACTATTAAGTGTATAAGTTGTGCTAAGATTTGCTTTCCCAAAATGCAGCACCTCGCATTTATCTGAATTAAACTCTAATGTGCCACTTCTCGGTCCATTGGCCAATCTGATCAAGATCCTGTTGTAATCCGAGGTAACCTTCTTCGCTGTCCACCACTCCTCCAATATTGGTGTAATCTGCAAACTTACTAACTGTACCTCTTATGCTCGCATCCAAATCATTTATGTAAATGACAAAAAGTAGAGGACCCAGCCTCCAGTCTGAAAAACAACCCTCCACCACCACCCTCTGTCTTCTATCTTTGAGCCAGATCTGCATCCACATGGCTAGTTCTCCCTGTGTTCCGTGAGATCTAACCTTGCTAACCAGTCTCTCAATCCCTAACCCCTCACTGACCACATGTCCTTCTTTCAGCCTGTCTTCAAACTATGAGAAAGTGACAACTGCAGATGCTGGAGGTCAGAGTTGAAAAGTGCAACGCTGGAGAAGCACAGGAGGTCAGGCAGCATCCGAGCAGAAGCCCTTCATCAAATGGGGCCGAGAGATAAATAGGAGGGTGGGTGGCAGTGGGGAGAAGGTGGTTTAGAAGGTGATAGGTTGATGCAGGTGGGGGCGTGGGGGAGGGAGGTGAGTGACAGTGGTAGGTTGAATTGGATATTTGGGAGGGAAGATGGACAGGTGGGATCGTTCAAGACGGCAGTGCCATCTATCTATCTTCCTTCCCACCTATTCGCTCCACCTCCACTTTGACCCATCAGGACCACCCCACAACTGCATCTACCTATTGCCTTTGAATCTTGGATGCCAAGACAGGACATTCACTCATTTACTGATCATTTCCATTCTGCCACTGTTCACTACTTCTAAACAGACCCTGGTAGTCAAGTACAAGGGTCCCTAACCCTGAACCAATAGGTCCAGGTTCAAGTCGCACCTGTCATAACATATCGAGGCAGGTTAATTAAAATATTAATTTTAGTTTCCAATGGTGTCAAAGAAGATAATACTCACCTATCAGTCACCATTACAAAGCTGTATCTCTCTGCCATTTCACTCAGATTCACTACTGCTTCTGTGAATTGACATTCAGTCCAAATTGGACTACAATTTCTTCCACTGTCTATGGTCTCTATCAAAAGACTCCTTTAGCCACCGACTCCATTAGCTCTCCTAACCTCCTCTCTCAGGCTGAACCAGACAACTCACCACCTAAATGTCCTAATCGACACTGAGCTGCCATACCAACCTAATTATTTCCATTATAAAGACTGTTTATTTGCACCCCTCTCATGTTGTCAATTTCCATTTACCAGTGGCTGAAACACTTATTAACATTTGTTACCTCTAGACAGAAGTATTCCAATAGCCTCCTGGTCAGTCACCCATTTTCCTGTCGCCTTAACTTGGACTCATCCAAAGCATCACTGCCAATACTGTAACCTGCGCTCACTGACTACTAGGTTCCCTGATAAAGATAGTAAGGAAGGAAAAGATTCACAGGGTTAGCATCCTTGAAAGTAAACAAAATCATCAGGACAGAATGAAATGTATCCCAAGCTGTCCGTGAAAACATGGGAGGAAATTGCAGGAGGTTCTGATAATTATTTTCCAATATTCGCTGGTTGGCGTGGACCATAAAGTTGTATGATTGTCAAGAAGGGATAGATGAAGTGGCTCCTGGCTCGGCAGGCAAACCCAGAGATGGTGGCGGTAAATTATTGGAAGGTAGTCTGATATTAATTAACCAAAAAGACATATTTAGCAACAATCTAAAGGAAGGTCCAACTTAAAGTAATTGCCGGTACAAAAGGCAAATCAAAGGTGGCTAATGAAGGCGCCTCAAGCTTAACTAAAATTCATAAGGTGCAAAGTCTATGGAAGGCTCATCAGAAAAGAAAAATTCCATAAAATCCAAGGAAAAGTGGCAAGTTGGTTCCAAGATTGGCCCAGTGGCAGGAAGCAGTTGACTGGTGCTATTTTGTGAATAGAAGACGGTGTTAAGTGGGATTCCATAAGATGCAGGACTAGATCCACTGCAGATCACAACATAAATGTATAATTAAGATCAAAGTGTAAAAGCCTCATTAAGTATTTATTAATTGCCAAACTCAAGATTTTGCAGTTGATAGTGAGGCAGAAAGCTGGCAATGGACTACTCAGGTGGACCAATAAATAGCACATGGATTGCCACCCAAAGTGTCTGTTTTTGCATTTTTTTGCTAATTTGGCAAGGATGTGGGCATCACTGGTAACATTTATTATCCATTTCTAATTGTAATTAAAACAGTGGTGTTGGGTCACCTTTTACGAACTGGAAACAGCAGTAGGCTATTCAGTCCTTCTTT
>NC_057740.1:33629141-33632580 GCF_004010195.1 Chiloscyllium plagiosum
CAGTTGTTCCTCTGCAATCCTGTCCTCTCTCCCTATCAAATTCTCTCAAATACTCATGCTACCCTCCCCTTGATGTCTGCGATCATCTGCTCAAATAGTTTACCTTTATATTTTTCATAACTTGTTCTAAAATTCATTATATTCTATCATCCGAAACTCTGAATATTAAATTCAGATTTATGCACCACAATCGCATTTATCGGAATTAAACTCCATCTGCCACTTCTCAGCCCACTGACCCATCTGGTCAAGATCCTGTTGTAATCTGAGGTAATCCTCTTCGCTGTCCACTACACCTCCAATGCTGGCAGGTGGGACTAGATTGGGTTGGGATATCTGGCCAGCACGGACAGGTTGGACGGAAGGGTCTGTTTCCATGTTGTACATCTGTATGACTCTAATTTGGTTCATCCTTCAGTTTCTATCTGCAGATCAACTCACTAATAACAAATGAAATAACATACATGGACTTAAAGTATGTTCTCACTAGACTGCTTTTAATGACCAATAAGTCTTGAAATAAACATGTGGTCAGACTGATCAGAGGGATCAACATCCACATTCTTTAGTTGCTACATTAGAATTCCTAGGATGCACGATGGTTTTCAGCAGCTATGCAGCAGCCCTAGAACTGATTCAAACTGCATCGGCTGTTACGACTGTTGCTGAGGCCCCAGGACCTGCTTTGTTTTCAGAATTGCAATATCTAATAAATTTCACTTTATAAGGTATCCGTCAGTTTACTGTTGATTTTTAAACTGATAGTCTGTTTAAAATAATAATGTTTCCAACTGAAATGCTCAGCTTCCTTTGTATCAGCAAGTTTCCACAATTTCAGGCATATTAAATCCAAGCTTAGAGGTTAATTCATTTGAGCGACAAAATGTTGTCAAATTACTATGGTTTTGCATTTGCTACGGAAAACATGCCCATGCATATAATAAGACTGAATAAATAAGTCAAAAGCAACTGATCTAAAAAACTTCCGGCATATACTAAACAGAAGTTTACAACACCCAATGGTGCTTCTAATCAGCTCATTCCTAATCAGTGACTGGAGTTCTCTCAAAACCTCATGGAGGAGACTTTAAAAGTCTTCTAACTTACCCAAATGGATCCTTCGTTCTTTCTCGACAATAAAAGAAAACGCAGCTCAATAGACCCCACTCCCGTGACTTGGCAACGACTTTGTGAAAAGCTACCAGCGACCACCTCCGGTGGAGACAGTTTAAAACCCACACACACATATACAGTATTGTATATCTACGCATCCACAGAAGTACAATCAACAATAAAATGAGGAAAAAGCTTACCCACTTGTTCTCGATCGCTGAAGGAGGGTGAATCTAACGGTGTGGAGAGGAACGTAAAGTCACGTCCCCCTCCGCCTTCCCTTCAGAAACCCGGCGGCTCACTCCAACACCACAGGCATCCGACGATTTATTTGTTCTTTACCTTCTCCACCCTCTCCCACGCAAAATCATTTCTCCTTCCCCCAAACGAAGTCGTGAACAAAGCCGAACTTTCCAAGCCGTTGCCTTTCCCCACCCAGTCCACCTCCTTGTACTTTTTCACGTTTTTTGCACCAACTCTCTTTCGTTTCCCTGCCGTCGTCGTCGGAGCAACGACCAAGTTCCGGTTGCAGAAAATGGACAGGGAAGAGGAGGGAGGAGGTGCGGGTCACTTCCGGGATCAAGGGTCAGCTGGGGGCCCAGGCCCCGCCCACCGCCTCCCCTTTTAAATTACGTCACATAACAGTCACCAACGGCCCTCGATGTGCCATGTGACTGCAGCTCTGTTTTCGAAAGACCCATTGGCAATCCATTTTGATCCTTTTCTCTTTGGTGACAAGGATCGATCCGCACATGCTGCTTCTCAAAATAGTAAATTAAAACACAATGGGATTTCTGGATGACCGACTGTGGCGTTGCTCGGATCGAGTGGGGAAGAACGGTGCTGTTCCCAGGAAGGTCAGGAGCACATCAGTTCGCAGGGAGAGAGAACCATGATTTAAAATAAATGCAAGGAGCAGGAGAATCAATGTTTCTTTGGAAATGTGACACAAGGTAGTTTTATGACAAAGACAAGAAATTTAGCCTATTTCCACTGAAAAGTGCAACATAATTGCAATAGCTCCTCCATCTTGAACAACGTGAGAAGATAGTAGTCATGATTTGGAGGTGCTGGTGTTGGACTGGAGTGTACAAAGTTAAAAATCACACAACACCAGATTATAGACCAACAGGTTTATTTGGATGCACTGGCTTTCGGAGCGCCGCTCCTTCATCAGGTGGTTGTGGAGGACACAATTATAAGACAGAATTTATCGCAATTTCTGTGCAATTATAGCAATTGCTATAAATTCTGTGTTTTACAATTTAAGCTCGGTAATCCTGCCACATCCAGTTGTGCATTTCTAATCTTTCTAATCTATGCATTCTTTCCATCGCAAAATAAATCCATTCCTGATACTTTTAAATGGAAAGCAAGCTAATGCTTTCAGTGTTTACTCTGTAATTGTACAACTTTCACAATGCAAATAAATTTTCATTATCACTCCAAGAGCCCTCTGTCTGTCTGTCTCTCTTTTCTAAATCTAGATATATTTTGGCAAAAATGAACAGTACTGGTAACAGAGTAGGAAAACCAGTTTGCTGGCTGTTTTATCTTCATTCCCACTCCCAGTGGGCTCAAAATTCTGTTTTTGATTGGATTCTGGAAGTATTTTATGTCCTTTTTTAGCATTCAAGTCTTATCCTCCCATTGCTTGAAGGTGTCAATGGTGGGATTTGCTAAGATCGTTGGAGGTGTTTTTGAAAACTGGAAGTAAGATTATAGGACAAAAGTAAACTTCTTAAGTGTCTTTGTCTCATTCTCCTGTCTTATTTTAAAACTGCCTAAAAAAATTTGGGAAGCAGAGAGTTTTAACCCAGTTCTAATGAATAACCTTTAGTGGACTTGAAATGCTAACGCTGTTTCACATTCCACAGATGCTACCCGACCTACTGGGTTTCTCTCGCTGCTTCTGCTCTTATTTCAAATCTTCAGCATCTGCAGTACTTGGCTAGAATTTAAGACCAGTTTGCTTTCGTACTGAACTGTTTTGGGAGCATTGATGTTTTGCAAAATTTTTAAAATTGCTTTCGGACTCCAGAATAATCGGTGCTGGGTCCACTATTTTTCGTCGTTTATATAAATGATTTGGGTGTGAGCATAAGGGGTATAGTTAGTAAGTTTGCCTATGACACCAAAATTGGAGATGTAGTGGACAGTGAAGAAGGTTACCTCAGATTACACAGGATCTTGATCAGATGGGCCAATGGGCTGAGAAGTGGCAGATGGAGTTTAATTCAGATAAATGCGAAGTGCTGCATTTTGGGAAAGCAAATCTTAGCAGGACTTATACACTTAATGGTAAGGTCCTAGGGAGTGTTGCTGA
>NC_057740.1:33632663-33648015 GCF_004010195.1 Chiloscyllium plagiosum
TGAGGGGCATGGATAGGATAAATAGACAAAGTCTTTTCCCTGGGGTGGGGGAGTCCAGAACTAGAGGGCATAGGTTCAGGGTGAGAGGGGAAAGAAATAAAAGAGACCTAAGAGGCAACTTTTTCACGCAGAGGATGGTACATTGTTGTAATAAGCTGCCAGAGGAAGTGGTGGAGGCTGGTACAATTGCAACATTTAAAAGGCATTTGGATGGGTATATGAATAGGAAGGGTTTGGAGGGATATGGGCTGGGTGCTGGCAGGTTAGACTAGATTGTGTTGGGATATCTGGTCGGCATGGATGCGTTGGACCGAAGGGTCTGTTTCCTTGCTGGACATCTCTATGACTCAATGACTCATTATCCATTGAAGAAGTTATATAGGGCTGAAATTTTCGCAAAAATCAGGTAAATGTCAATTTCAGAAAGTTTCATGAATGGTTTCTCTCTATGAGCCCTAGCAAGTTTTCTCACATAATTTTCTGCTGCTCATTTCATTATGTATGCACTACACCTCTGTGCCACACTTGAACTTTAGTGTGCATGTCATTGGTAGAAGTATTTACTTTTGCTGGGATTCCTGCAGCCAGTGCCATGTTTAAACCTCAACTATACACCAGGGGAAGTGTTGTCAGCTAGGAGCTGCTCTTCACAGTTGTGTGGAAATACTTGCCCGACAGGTGGCTGACCGAGGCAGGTTGACACCCTGGTTTGCTGACAGGGACCTGGATATCTTGGTGGACAGGATGCTGGAGAAGAGGGTCATTCTCTTTTCTCAGGATCACTAGAGGAGCCCATGGCACTATGCCCCACCAGCTTGGTCCCACGTTGCCATCCAGGCCAATGAAGGATCACCCAGCAGTGCAGGAAGAAAGTTAATGACCTTCTGTGAACCTGAAATGTAGGTGCCACCATATTCTTCTTGCTATTTCATATTGATTCAATATCTGCTATTGCAGCCTCCTCGCACCAAGGCTTGCAGTCTACCATTCTCACACAGCTTCTTCCTTTACTTGCTCTTAATCACACCAAATCAGTCCCAGACTATCACCCTGCATGTTCTCTGTGCTACATACTCACTCTCATCTGGAGTTTTCACCATTTTTTCTCTATCTGCATTAACTCTAACTGTGCTAGCCACTTCTATCTCATTGAGTCCATCCCTTTCTCTTATTCAAGGTGAAAATATCTCTGAGTAGGGCAGAGGCAGCCAAGATAGGTAGTGGTGTGCTCAGCATTTATCTCCTCACCCCTTGATGTGAGAATCCTTGCCTTAGCAAGAGAGAACTGTGACTGCCATGTGGTGATGCCTCCATGTCCTGGCAACCAATTAAGATTCATTGACAAGTGCTATGCTGCTTTCTCACTACTGCTACAGTGAACATAGTCTTAACATGCCCAAACCTATACCCCTATGTCACAACTGATCTTTTTCTTGTTTCCTGCAGTCACCAATGGCATCTATATACAGTAGTCATCTCCATGAAGAGATCAGCCTCCCACGTCATCATCTTGTTCTCCATCGCTGAGCAATAGCTACAGACCCCTCAGAGGAAGCACAAGCAAGGCTGACTCTTGCATCTTCCACAGTTCACCCTGATTCCTCAGTTGAATCCTAAATAGCTGGATGCAGCCAGGAGCTGATTCTGGTGCGCATACTACTGGCATGTCTCTGCAGCTGACAGAGGAAGAAACATCACAGAACCCTGGCATTCAGAGGTCTGCCAGAGACCAGGCACCTGCTCAGCCTCTGGCAGGAGACTGCACGCGCTGTTTGCCATTGGCAACTTTATTCAAAGGCAATAGCAGACATACGAACAGCAGGCACGTTTGTCAGAAGCACTTCAAGATTGGGGAGTCAGCCAACACTATCTGTAACATGATGTGTCTGGCATGTGAGTGTCTGGCTGTGTCCATGAACAATTTAGTAGCTGCCATGGAAACCCAGGTTTGGCACAGTCAATATCTGGCACCCTGATCTGCATCTCCACTCACGGGCCCCCACATTATTCTCCATTTAGGACATTCCAGAGGTGACTGCGCCCTCTATGTCCATGCTGCCTGCAATCGCTGACCCTCTGCAAGTTAAGGCTGAGGAAGGTAAACTTGTATCTGGGCAGGACATTCTCAGGAGGTTCTTTGGGGTTGCCCCACCAAATTCTCAAGACCAAAAGGTTCCAGGATAGGACAGGCTTGCTCTACCCCAGCTGCGGATACCTTGGCTGCACCTATGTGTGATTAGAGAGAAAGGTAAGAGGGCACAGCGGTGGCAGTTCATTATACTGTAAATACATGATGACATTTGTAAATCTGTGAACCTTTTGCATCATCAGCTGTGTGAGTGAATGTCAATTTAACTGCAGCTACAGGAATAAAGGTAGGGAGACTATCCACCTTTAGTGCCACACAATGTTGTAACCTCATCTTTATTTACACATTCCATAGTGCCAACTGTGGCAAGATTAAATCAGTGGATATAATGAAATTAGCTTTTATGAAACAAACTGAACCACAGAGATAAACCAAACCATTAAGCTTCAGTTGCAGTTGGGATGATATATGGGATGCTGGTCTCAGTAGCATCAAAACAATTACAATCAGTGAAAGATGACTTCACGCATTTATGTTCCATTCAGTGAGGTTCATAAAGAGGTCCTGTCTGCATTACTTTGGTTGAACTGTTGCACTGTATGGTACTGAAGATGCTGTACTGTCTGAAAAACACCCTCCTGTTCTTACTTGATATGATGCTGTGGCTCTCATGGATCCATGTTGTCTATCTTGTAGCTTAGCCAGTTATCTGGAGCAGAGATCCTTAGAATCAATTGGCATCTTCTATCCGCGTGGTATTGGCACAAAGTCCCAGATATGACTTGCATGAAAATCTGATGTGGATGCCATCCTATTTATGTCGGTGGCCCCATTGGAAGAAAGTATTGCATTGCAGATATGCTGGGTATCATGATATGATGTTCTCACTGCTATCCCCGGACAGCATATGGTGACACTGCCTCAAACTCAGTTGTCCATAGTATTCAGGGATGTGTAGGTTAGGTGCATTAGTCAGGGATAAGTATAGAGTAATAGGGTAGGGGAGTGGGTCTGAGTGGGTTCGTCTTCAGAGGGTCGGTTTGAACTTGTTGGGCCAAATGGCCTGTTTCCACACATTGGGAATTCTATGATCTATCTTTTCAATGATCATCTGCATGACATTCATGAGAGGATGAGCCTCTGTGGTTCACCTGTATCCTTGCTGCATCATCATGGCACCTATGGCTGGAAGCTTCACAGTAGGGGGTAGCTCCACATTCACTGGAATTTGATGTTAGTCCTGGTCTTTATATTTTCTTCATCCATTTATGTAGTAGCCCTCATGGCAGTGACCACAGGGTTCTGTGCCTAGATCCAGTTGGGTGGTTCCAATGAGCCTATGTGGCCAATATCTGACACAAAGGAGCTGCTCAGAAATGTGATCATTCAGCTGTCATAGAACACACAAAAAGCATTTGAACAGCATCTTCTAAACATTTTGAAATGGAGACCCCAAATAGGAAAGCCAGTGGGATCCCTCTACATGATTGATACACATCTTTGTCTTGATACTGACGTAAGCCTTTTGGCACACATTCAGTAAGAAATTGTATTGTGGCAGCAATAATGAGTACTTTTCCCCCCCAATCCTGCATAGTATCCAAGAAAGGCAGCATTGCAACAGGATAATGGTGTGGACGTTTTATTGTTCAGGATATGAAGTAAGCAGCTTCTGCACCCTGTGTAGGCTATGGAACATTGGAAGGAGATTACAATATTGGAAACTAAGGTGAATTCATCCAGCTGACTTGACTTGAGGACTACTTCCCTTGGACTTTGAGACGTGGCTATTTAGTTGGAACAATTGAGTGTGTTTGCCATGTAAGCTGCTGACACATGGTGTAAGTTTGACATTGAACATTACACAGTGCCATAGAAGAACATGTCCATCCCCTTGGCTGTGCACTGCTGACAGTTCTGACAAGCTACCTGGCTTTGTGCTAACAGGCAAGCTAAGGCAAAAGGATTGCAAGCCTCTAAATTCTAAATGGGGTGACAAAGTGCAAAATGGCAAGGGAAGGAATGGCAGAGATGCTATGAACATCCGAATAGGCTCAAAGTGAGAGAGTACTAAGACAGCAAGTCACAAATCCTGAGATTCATGCTGGTCCAACCCATTGAATGGATGCCAGTTCCCCACACATTAGCAGGGCCTAGGACAGAATTACAATGAAAAGTGCCAGTGTACTCCAAAGTGCCTTATTGAATTGGATAACTTTATTCAAAGTGAGTTGGAGATTTGCCATGATCCTGTGGTGAAGCTGCTGTGTTTGATGTCATCCTCTATCTAGCGGGAGTGAGGGGGAGGTGCAGATGTTTCTTCCCCCGGAACATTTCCTGAGATGTTCAGGACAGCTGTCCAAGATGGAGGCCTAGACGAGCAAGTGCTGAACTGGAGCCATCAGATCCCTGGCAGGAATTTGTGCCATCTAGTTTCTCTCTAGTAGATGGGGGAATAGGAAACTGCATATAAAGGATGTGAGATTAGGTACTAATGAGCTGTAAATTAATTGAAATAGGTCGCTTGCCACTCATCCAGTTAATCAATTCTTATCTCGCTTTTCAAGACTTGGACATCTTTTTCCTCAAAGTCAAGAATCTCATTTTTATAAACTCACCATATCTTCTCATCTGACTTACCACTGCAAATGGTGTTCAAGGGCTGGGAAAATTCAACATCTAATTTTTCTTCAAAGTATTGTCCTTAC
Organism: Chiloscyllium plagiosum; assembly: GCF_004010195.1. NCBI lineage: Eukaryota > Metazoa > Chordata > Chondrichthyes > Orectolobiformes > Hemiscylliidae > Chiloscyllium > Chiloscyllium plagiosum. The sequence goes on from NC_057740.1 coordinate 33,637,461, forward strand.
AAAATTAATACAATGTTCTCAGACTATGTTAAATACAGATAGACAAAGGACAATATAAATTTTCAATGTATGTTAAGCATTACATGTTTGGGCGGTGCTACTTTTATATCTCTAGATACTGTTTCTCTTATAAAATCATTACACTATCAAACCTGCAACTGTACACTTTGAAGAAATTAAGTTTCATAATTTGCAGATCTCCACAACTTATATCACAATAATTTTGATTTGTTTTGTCATTTTCTGTATAAAATTCATAGGTAATCTACTTGGAATAAAGCAAAATCACAATGTTGTGTACCTTTTGTTGCTCCACTTGAGGACCATCATTGATTTTGATTCCCCGTGTGCAATGACATTGGAGATCAACCATTTGCATATAACAAGGTTTAATTCTGGTAGTGACTCCTCCTGACAAGGAGTCAAAGATATATGGCCCGTTTTGCATTTTAACACATACAATTAATCTCCATTAAATATGAAGAGTTATTGGGAATATACAAGCTGTTGGTAACTCTTTCAAAATGTATTGTACTTATAATTCCAACAACAGTTACTGTATATCAAATACATAACCATTTTGAATACTGATTTAATGAAATATTACAATCTCTTAACCAAAAATGGTTTATATATTACAGTACAAACAGTTGTAAAGAGTACTGGAGTCAAGACAAAACTTATTTTGTAATTTTTATTTATGAGTATAGATGACATAATAACAGTTGCAGCTGTTGCTGTTGGCTCCTGATCCATGAGCCATACAAGAAACATAGCCCTACTATCTGGAATTCTTTCAAACAACAGGTACTTTGCATGTTTATGGAATAACATAGATATTTCAGAAATAAGGGTGAAATCAAAATAATGTAAAGAACATCAGCTGTAATAGGAATATTTGAAGCACAACTATAGTCTTGCAATTTGCACTATTTGTTGTAAAACATTCAACAATTTTTAGCTGCATTTTGTGTATTTGTGACATGTAACAGTACTGTTTTATAGTCAAAAATACTGCTCCTTACTAAATTAGACAGAATTACTGTAAGATACAATCAACCGCATATTGCCTAAAGAATACTGCAGTTAAAAAGATTGCTGTCCACAAGATATATTTATCTTCTACACGATATATTGGAAGTCTTGCGCAATAGACTGGCAAAAAATTCTCCACACATAAATAATGCCTAATGCCATATAGATCATTCTCAGTTAAAAAGCCATTTAATCAATTATAAATATGTATAATATGTCAAAAATGAGCTTGATATCATCCTTTGAAGTCCTATAAATAATTTGAAATTCATATTACATTTTCTTTTTGCTTTATGTGGCATGACAATAGAGAATAACTGATTTGGTAAAATTATAATAAATCCTTATCACACTATTTCCTTTTTACCCTAAAACTTGAAATACAACAGTTACTACATTTAGAAAATCAACATCTTAAATGTTAGCAGTTTATCTAGTTGGGAAGAAGTACATTGTAATTTGTATAATAACCAAAGGCAATTGTTGTGGAATTTATAAAGCATTTTACATGTAAGTAAATATTTTCACCTATTAATATTCTCTAATAATACCAGACAGTTTGGCATTCTGCTAATTATTTACACTATCTATCTGTTTTTGCATAAGGCATACATTATTGTTAGGGGGAAGCATATCATACTGAATTTTGATGTATTCCTCATGATATGAAGTTTTGCAGTAATTCCCCAAATCATCCACCATAATGTCAAGTGGATGAGACTTGGAAAATCAGAAGAAAACCCAAGAGTATACATTAATACTTAGGACTACTTTCCTAAAAAGTAGAATGCCTTTTCCCCTAAAGTGAAAGTTTCTTCTGAACTTCTGAATGCTTCAGTTATATATGTAGGATTTTTCAGCCCATTGAGGTTTTAATGGCTTTCATGTGCTTTGTGATAATTAATGGATCTGTAGCTTACTGTATGCTGCCAAATTTCTGTAATCTGTGAAAAATATATTCTTGAGAATGTTGGCTTTTTTGGACATAAGCTGCATGTCTGATGTTATCAAATTGTAATTCATGAATTTGACTATATTTTAAGGCAAAGATTTTGGGTGAATTTTTACTAGTGCAATTTGTATGCAAGGACACATTTATTCTTGACTGCATAAGCATCACCTACATTTTAGCCCATTAACACATAATATTTATTTCTAATCCTACAGATGGTTAATGTGTATATAAATCAGCACATGCAAAGGGAGATTAGTTTCTCACCATTTCTCTCCCATCCCCTGCTCCTTCCCACATACATACACACAGCATATATAAATATTAGATTATGAAGCTCTATTTGATTTATGTCATTAGACTAACTCAATACACATGACCAATATAACTGGAACATAAATTATACCCCACGAGCTTTCATAAATAAGTTTTAACATATTGTACAGGTATTAGAGATGGGTTTCATTGAACATCTGACCGAGTACTATAAGAAATTAGTTTATAAAAAACATAGTATTTTAAAAGTTCAGTTTCAAATATGCCTAAGATAGGACAGAGTCTTAGTTAAGCAAGTATTTGGAATTATTGATAAATCACAAAAACGTACTTTTAACTCTAACTCAAATGAAGATGTGACCTTGTATGCAACCACTAGCTGTATGTATATTTCTAGATCATCATGTTGTTATGTTCCTAAAGATTTACATGTCAGTTGAATTTACTGATGCTATGTTTAATTGTTTATTAAGACCAAAACAATCTCAATTTAATTTCTTAAAATTGAAATGTAATTGTTACATCTTATCAGGAGTTAGTTGGTACAGTGCACATAAAAACAGCTTTCTCACTATTTTTAATTTAATTGAGTGCTGATGGCAGAAATAAGTTTGACAATATGTCGAGACAAAAAAAAACTGCAGATGCTGGAATCCAGTGTTCAGCAGGAAAACATGCAGTGGGTCAGCCCATACCTGAAAGAGTGATTGATCTACTGTCAAAGATTTCTGATAAAATGTCAACTTATTTAAAGATTCTTATCTGGTTGGCCTGGAATTAATTTTTGATATAACATATTTCTGCTAGAAAATCATATTCAGGATAGAGTCAGTTAATTCCCATATTAACAAAACACTTGAGAAGTCACTGATCAAATTAAGGAAGTTTGATCAGCTTGATCAGCTTCCCTTCAGGGAAACAGATTAGTCACATTAACTACTTTATCGGGCTAAATCTTTTTTTGGCTGCTATTTTTGTTGAGTTTTGTGGAGGGTTTATCTCTGTGAGGCCTTATGGGTTTTCTCACTGCATCTCACCAAACGCGTCTCATTAATGACCTGCCCTCCTCTTTGGTGCCTCTCTCGTTCAGTTCTAGCCCCACTCTATCACTTGCAATGCCGAGAACGATTTGCCAATACCAGAACATCCCAGAATGGATTGGCATCCCTGGTGCTTTAATGGTCATTGTGCCTCTGGACAAACGTTGTTAGTCTGGAGCTGTCCTGCATGGTTCCTGGACATGAGAAACAAAGCAAAATCGGTGTCCCACTTTGTGGGCACAGACTTGGAGAACCTGCTGTATGGGTGGTGCAGAGATGGGATATCCTCTTCCACAGGACCAGTAGTGGAGGACACAACACCTGACAATATCTGAAAGGTCCAAGGTTGCCACCTAAGTCAGTGTAGTCTCAGCCACCTGGTGTAACGTAAAGCAATGTAGCAAGAAGGTAAATGACCTTCTCTACTCTGCGAGCGTAAGTGTCACCAACTTATCTGCGACATCTTTCAATCACTCTATCTCTGCTGCCATACCCACGTCCCATCAAGGGTCATGCTCTAACACACTCTCTATTGCCTATAAAATGTTCCCTCACTTGTTGTCACCCATACCAACCCCTAAAGCGCTAATCTTCTGTGCTGCCTACTAACTTGCTTGGGACATCACCCACCTATACCAGAAAGTGCAACTATGCACTCACTTGCATTTTCCTTAAGACTTTCCTCTCTCTTTCATTCCAGAAGATAAAACAGACCATAATTAGACAGAAAGAAACAACACAGGTGGTGAACTGCCTGTCATTTAGTTCCTTACCCCTTATGAGTAGAGGATCCTGACTCTGACCACCTTGAGCAACTGTATGACCATGTATGGAAGCTGCCCAATACTTACTGGGGGAAAGTGAGGACTGCAGGTGCTGGAGATCAGAATCAAAGACTGTGGTGCTGGAAAAGCACAGCCGGTCAGGCAGTCTCCGAGGAGCAAGAAAATCAACATTTCAAGCAGAAGCCCTTAATCAGGAATGAGGCTTGTGGCCCAAGGGGGCTGAGAGATAAATGGGAGGGGTTTGGGGCTGGGGGGATGGTAGCTGGGAATGCGATAGGTAGATGAAGGAGGTGTGAAGGTGATTGGTCAGAAAGGAGGGTGGAGCGGATAGGTGGGAAGGAAGATGGACAGGTAGGACAGTTCGAGAGAGGTGCTGAGATGAAAGATTGGATCTGGAATAAGGTGGGGAGAGTGGAAAGGAGAAAACTGGTGAAATCCATATTGATCCCAGATCCTTCCACATTCAACAGAGATTTACCTGTACTACCACACATGTCATCTACTGTGTCTGTTGCTCCCAATGTGGTCTCTTCTACATTGGAGAGACAAGTGCCAACTTGTGGAACATTTCAGAGAACATCTCTGGGCACATGCATTAAACAACCCCACTGCAGGGTGGTCGAACACTTATCTCCTACTCTGCCAAGGACATGCAAGTTCTTGGCCTCCTCCACTGCCAAACCCTAACCACCCGACACCTGGAGGAAGAGGGCCTCATCTTCTGCCTTGGAACCCTTCAACCATACAGGATCAATGTGGATTTCACCAGTTTCCTCATTTCCCCTCTCCCCACCTTAACCCAGATCCATCCCTCCAACTCAGCACTGCCCTCTTGAACTGTTTTACCTGTCTTCTTGCTTCCCACCTACCCACTCCACTCTCCTCACCGACCTATCACCTTCACCCCCACGTTCATCTACCTATCGCATTCCCAGCTACCTTCCCCCCATCGCATTCCCAGCTACCTTCCCCCCAGCCCCAACCCCTTCCAATCTATCTCTCAGCCTCCTCGGGCCACAAGCCTCATTCCCGATGATCGAAATGTCAATTTTTCTGCTCCTTGGATGCTGCCTGACCGGCTGAGCTTTTCTGGGACTTACTGGACCAGGATACCCCGACCAATAGTTCATTGTGTTTACTGAGGAATGCTGACATTGCAGTAGTATTGTGAACCTGAATTAGAATTAGCTTTATTGTCACAGGTATCTCTAGCTGAGAGGCAAGGTACAAAAAGGCAAGGTAAGGAAAGGATGTTGTGAGGATCATGGAGTGAGTGCTAAATGAATCATTTAGAGATGCAGCCTGACCCTGTCCATGAACTGACTTCATGTCCCTGGTCATGAAGTGTCCTTGTTGCATTAGAATGATTGCACTTTGTTCCACCTCGAAGTGCAGTATTGGATTGCAGAAGTGTACTGTAAGTGGATTGGAGATGTGCATGAAGGTTCTTAGAGGCTGCTACATGTCAGATGCCAATATTCGTGAATGTGGGCCGTATGAAGCTGGTGCCCATGGAGAGTGGCCTGAGATGTTGGTGTATGGTGTCAAAAGTGGAGGTCCTCTAGAGCAAGTGGTGAGCTGAAGTCACCAAATACTTAATCTGACTTCCATATCAAGAATTCTTGGTGTCTAGTTTGCTATCCAGAGATGATATGATAGATGCTGAGTATTAATAAGGCAAGATGTGCAGTTAATAAGGTGTTAACAAGCCACAATCGTCCTTAATTGGCAACTCACAGCTGCCAAGCAAAAATCTCACCTTGATGCCTGGAAATTAGTTAAAAGATGCAGTGAATTGTTCCCAACATTGAAAGAGCTGAATTTCTTGTACAATTCTGCCCCATTTCTCGTTATTGCCCACATCATTTAGGTTCCTTTAAGATTCCACCCATTGTATCTGATGGCTGCCTCATTAATGTATCCCAAACATTCCATTAAATATTTCAGAATAATTGACCTGAACACAAAGATGGCTATCAAAATGACTGCCTGCACATTTGTGAACAGACTGGTGACATCATGTATTGGCAACAGATGACCATAAGTCAGGATGCGTCTGCACAAGTGGTCGATTTCACTCCATTCTGTGCAGAATGACTTCACATGTACAGATGGCCCTAAAGAGGCTGAATTTCCATGTATCTGAGGGGGCCTGGATTAGAGAATTCATGAGCGGGACAGGAGTAGCTAAAGTAGTGGATAAAAGCAAATTACTGCGGATGCTGGAATCTGAAATCAAAAGAGAAAATGCTGGAAAATCTCATCAGGTCTGGCAGCATCTGTAAGGAGAGAAAAGAGCTGATGTTTCAAGTCTAACTGACCCTTGACTCGAAACGTCAGCTCTTTTCTCTCCTTACAGATGCTGCCAGACCTGATGAGATTTTCCAGCATTTTCTCTTTTGGTAGCTAAAGTAGTGCTGGCCATCAAACAACATGGCCACTTGGCTCCTTATGAAGGGTGAGAGAGAGAGGCAGCACCTTTGGGCTGAATTTGGACTTGGTTTGGGAGGTAATGGGAGCACTGACAGCAATGAAAATTCTCCCTCCACCTGGTGTTCAGAAGTTGCCACTTCACTGAATACACTGAACACACTGAATATATTATCTTCTTGGGTGGAAAGTAGGTGTGATCAACTCTTGGCAGAGATGTAGCACTGGCAGATAGAGTTTCTTCAAATACTTGCATGTGTAATGTCAGATTGCTTTTATAGATTGGATACAGCAAGCGGCTAACTAGATAACTTCGCAACCATGGGCGAAAAAGCAAGTTATTCTTTATTGACAGCTTGATGAATGAGTACTTGGCAGAAAGGTGGGAGAAGGATTTGGATTTTCCTTTCTCTGTCTCTGGGTCCAAAATGTAACTCCATTGTTAAGTTTGAGTTTCAAACAATGAAAGAGACAGACACTTTCCTAAGATAATAATAATCATGCGAAGGGAGGCTCAAATCTCAGGCACAGTTTTGAAGTTTCAAAGAGGGATAAGAAATAGGTAAGGGTTAACATTATCTTGGTACTCTGTGTAGTCATGAAGTTAATTATACAACTGATCTTATCTCCCTGACATGATTATCATTTAGTCCTTCAGAAGATGAGAAACATGGCAAGGAGCAATACGGCAAGATACATTAACACAATTAAGTGATCTACCATTATGGTCCCTTGGCCATTAATTTTGTATAAGTATTGAACAGCAGCAATATATTCTTTATTCTTGAGGGCACAGGATTCACTTTTAGAGTGATTAGTAATGCTGAACTAGAAAGAACAAGGAAAATCTAAAAACTGATAACAACCTGCCTTTCTTTTTCAAGTGTGCATTGACCCACTAGGGATTTCTAACAATATCTGTTATTATTTTGGATAGCTAATATTTTTTTCATTGCTGCTGTACCCTATTTATCAGATTATTGTAAATTTATAATTAAAAATCATCATATTGATTTGTATGCCTTGTTCTGGTCTACTTTTATTATTTCATTACATACAGTCATTCAAAATCTGTGGATCAACTGAGAATTTTCACACATGACCCAGTAAGCATCTTCATTGCTTTGTGATTAAGGCCAAGTTTCTTTTTCCTTTCAATTATTTAAATTAATGTATGCCATTTGCCTCAGAGTCAAAGCATCTGCCATGAAAATTAGTTAGAGTGGACATTATATCCAACAAATGGACTAAAGAGCAGTTGGATACAAATGTTGTGCTGAATGTTGTAAAACTGCAGTGACCCTAGAATTATGTTTATACCATTATCAGTCTACATTGAGTACTACAACATAAAATACTATAAATATATATATATATATATATATATATAAAATCTTCACATATGATTTGAAGATCTGCCATTTCATTCCACTACAAGATGTGGAACATACGTTACAGAATTGTTTTTTTTTGCAAAATATGCTATCACCATTCATTTTGGAAAGAAAGTTCTGAGCCATTGAACATTGCCAGCATTCTTTGCATATCTTCCATGAGGAAGACAGTCTTTGGGAACCACTCGCAAGAGCTTAGCTATGATTCTTGTCCATTTTCCTTTTCTGTGCTCTGCTCTTGAAGGGAGCAAGAATTGAGTCTTCCTTTGACACTGTCATGATTGCTGTGGGTATGATTGCTGGCATTTCCCAGTCGGCTTGAGGCTACTACAGCCTTAACAGCTGCCTATCAAAGCAAAATCAAAACAGCACAACATCTCAGTATTTTTTTCATCATGTACTACAATGGAAGGCTCAGTTAAGTATACACCATAGTTTATTTAAAGTTTCTTTCTAGCTGTAAGCAGAAGATGGTCATTTACATGAAGCATTATTCTAAGAAATGCACAGATTGCTTGTGAAACATGTGTCAGTATTTCTCTCCTGAGAATTAATGTTTTGAAAATTTGCATATTACTTGAGCATTTAAATATATGGAAAACAAGAGATCAACAGCAAATTCATCAGGTATAGATGTCAGTCATAGATTATCAACGAAGAAATCCTATCTCAGCATTTTCATTGTTTACCAATTTAGAATTTTTTAATTCATTTAGTTACAGTTCTTAAATTTCTAAAGTAGGTTAATGTTTGGGCCTTCTCTCATAGCATGTTCCTATTTGCCATGAACTTGAAATAACAAAGTTGCTTTTCCAAAGGAAGCACTTTTTAGTAACATATCCAACTGATGTCATTGATCAATAATATATTTACTTGCCAACATTTGAAATTGGCATGAATTTGGTAATCACATAAAACAGACCTGTATTTGAATGTAGTGCATGACACTTTAATGTCAAGTGATATGATAGAAAGTTTTTATGTTGATGAGAAGGATTAGGATAAGGAGACATGACCACAAAATCAGAATGAGGCCATTTGGAAGAGGGTGCTCAACCTATTCAGAAAATAGGTGATATAAATGTCATTATTTCTCCTTAAAAATCAGTACATGATAATTCAATTCATAATTTAAAATCTGAGATTGATAAACATTTGCTAGCCAAGGATATTAAGGGATATTAAGACAGGAAAGTAGAATGAGGATATAGATCAGCCTTAATTTAATCGAAAGCCTGAGGGGCTAAATCGCTTACTTCTGTTCCTCAGTTTACTGGGGTTTGAAGGACTAATTTCGAAAGGAACTTTCAAAGCCAACTGTTTTTGTTGTCATTAGAGTCATAGAGATATACGGCACGAAAAGAGACCCTTTGGTACAACTCATCCACGCCAACCAGATATCGTAAATAGGTCTAGTCCCATTTGCCAGCATTTGGCCCATATCCCTCTAAACCCTTCCTATTCATTTACCTATTCAGATGCCTTTAAAATATTGTAATGTTACCAGCCTCCACCACCTCCTCTGGCAACTCATTCCATACATGCACCACCCTCTTGTGAAAAAGTTGCCCCTTAGCTCCCTTCTAAATCTTTCCCCTCTCACCTTAAACCTATGCTGTCCAGTTTTAGACTCCACCACCCTGGGGAAAATACCTTGTCTATTTTCCTTATCCATGCCCTTCATGATTTTATGAACCTCGATAAGGTCACCATCTAGACTCTGACGCTCCAGGGAAAACAGCCCCAGCCTGTTCAGCCTCTCCCTACTGCTCAAACCCTCCAACCCTGGCAACATCCTTGTAAAACGTTTCTGAACCCTTTCAAATTTGTGCACTGATATCCTAATATCACGATGTTAGGTAATACCATGAAGGTATTACAAACATTATCTCCAGAAGGAACAATCAATTTTGGAATAATTTAAGACTCAGTTACCATTTATTTCTCCCCTGTCTTGCTCAATGTTGTCCTTTGGGGTTTTAACTGCCAAAAACAATGTTGCCACTGATTAATAATCTGGCAGAGAAAGGATGTTATAGTGCAGATTAAGTGACTGGAATGAGAGAATCGCAGAACAATGGTGTGTCAGCTGCCAAACTGGAAAAAAGCAGATAGTCTGAGTGGGGGTGTGTGGGGTGGGGCATGGGGAGGGGAAAGGTCTCTAGACTCTGGAGAAGAGTCATCTAGACTCAAAACATTGGCTTGCTATCTCTCCACGGATGTTGTCTGTCCCGCTGTCATTTTTTGTTTTCAATAGATTCAATCTGTACATCTGTAGAATAATTAAATCTGATTTAATCCTATTTATATACCTTATTGCTGTAGTAAAGTGGCATCTGCTTCATTGTTGCTACTAAGAATGACAAGTGAATGCTCCTTGAATCAGCAAAGTTCCTGAACATTGATATCTATTGATACCACACTTTTATTTACAACTTCAAATAAGAGTGATTATAGTTTTCAATAAGAACTAATTCCACCCCACCACCAAGGATATATTTCCCTCCCCACCCCTATCAGCATTCCGGAAAGACCACTCCCCCGCGACTCCCTTGTCAGATCCACACCCCCCCACCAACACAACCTCCACTCCCGGCACCTTCCCCTGCAACCGCAAAAAATGCAAAACTTGCGCCCACACCT
>NC_057740.1:33648288-33668630 GCF_004010195.1 Chiloscyllium plagiosum
AAGTCCCTCCTCCCTACCTTTTATCTTAGCCTGCTTGGCACACCCTTCTCATTCCTGAAGAAGGGCTTATGCCTGAAACGTCGATTCTCCTTCTCCTTTGATGCTGCCTGACCTGCTGCGCTTTTCCAGCAACACATTTTTAAGCTCTGATCCCCAGCATCTGCATTCCTCACTTTCTCCTAATTCCACCTGTACCTATATGTGCATGCATGGGATCAAGGGAAGGAAGACTTTAAGGCAGAAGTGTAGTCTCGGATAGGTATATGCCATTTCAACATTTAAAATTAATTTATTGCATAATTCCCTGCTTAATGTTCATTCACTCACTTTAAGTTTGCGCCTTGCATTAAATTCTTGCATTTTCTTCTGAGCGTTGTCCATATGAGCAATATTAGCCGCTTTCCCAGTCACCCAAGGGTGTTGCAAGGCCTGATGAACTGTTAACCGTTTCTGTGGATCTTGCACTATCAGTTTTCTAACCTGTATGTGAAGAAACGATGCCTTAGAAATAGCACTAGGAAGAAATCTCATTGGTTGTGAATCACCATTATTGAACATGATCTTAACAAAGACCATTTCAACATTCAAATTTACTTTATCAAAACCTGAGTTTTTTTAGTGAGTTTTTTCTTTGGTTGCAAAGTTGTCCCATTTCTTTTTTTCACATTTTGTTGCATCCTGATGCTTTTTAACGCAAACAAAATCTGTCACATCAAATTAGTTTAGATTAGATTACTTACAGTGTGGAATCAGGCCCTTCAGCCCAACAAGACCACACCGACCCGCTGAAGCGCAATCCACCCAGACTCATTCCCCTACATTTACCCCTTCACCTAACACTATGGGCAATTTAGCATGGCCAATTCACCTAACCTGCACAGTTTTGGACTGTGGGAGGAAACCGGAGCACCCGGAGGAAACCCACACAGACACGGGGAGAATGTGCAAACTCCACACAGTCAGTCGCCTGAGGCGGGAATTGAACCTGGGTCTCTGGCGCTGTGAGGCAGCAGTGCTAACCACTGTGTAGTTGGAAGATTCAGAGGCACCAAATGCAGTTCGATAGCATATTTAGAGCATTAGAGTGATTAGCTTCAATTTCTTATTTTTAAATTCATTCATGGGATGAGGGCATCGCTGGCTAGACCAGCATTATTGCAATTCCCAGAGAGCAGTTAAGAGTCAACCACATTGCTGTGGGTCTGGAGTCACATGTAGGCTAGACGAGGTAAGGATGGCAGTTTCCTTCTCTAAAGGACATTAGTGAACCAGATGGGTTTTTTTTCCAGACAATCAACAGTGGATTCATGGTCATCATTAGACTCTTAATTCCAGATTTTTATTTAATTCAAATTCCACCATTTGCCGTAGTGGGATTTGAACTTGGGTCTCTGGATTAACAGTTCAGCGATAGCAATTTTGAGAAGACTTGTAGCTCAGGTTGTAAGTTTGCTCACTGAGCTGGAAGGTTTGTTTTCAGACGTTTTATCACCATGCCAGGTAACATCATCAGTGAGCCTTTGGTGAAGCTCTGATGTTCTGTTCTGCTTTCTATTTATGTGTCTTGATTTGTTAAGGTGGGTGATATCATTTCAGTTCTTTTCCTCAGAGGTTAGTAAATGGGATCCCAATCAGTGTGTTTATTGATGGAGTTCTGGTCTGAATGCCAGGCCTCTAAGAATTCCCGTGAATGTCTCTGTTTAGCCTGTCCTAGGATGGATTTGTTGTCCCAGTTGAAGTGGTGTCCTTATTCGTCCGTATGTAAGGACACGAGTGATAGTGGGTCATGTCTTTTGGTGGCTAGTTGGTGTTGGTGTATCCTGGTGGCTAGTTTTCTGCCTGTCTATCCGATGTAGTTTTATTACAGTCCTTGCAAGATATTTTGTAAATGATATTCGTTTTGCTGGTTCATGGTATAGGATCCTTAAGGTTCATCAGTAGCTGTTTCAGTGTGATGGTAGATTTGTGGGCAACCATGATGCCAAGAGGTCGGAATAGTCTGGTTGTCATCTCCGAGATGTGTTCGATGTGTGGCTAGGGCGTTGCTAGGGTTTCTGCGTATGTTTGTGTATCCTGGTGGATAGTTTTCTGCCTGTCTGTCTGATGTAGCATTTGTTACAGTCTCTGCAGGATATTGCAGGGTAGAAAATTAGCCACCAAAAGACATGACTCACTATCATTAGTATGCTTACATATGGACGAAGAAGGACACCATTTTGACTGGGACAACACATTCATCCTAGGACAGGCTAAACAGAGACATGCATAGGAATTCCTAGAGGCCTGGCATTCAAACTCGAACTCTATTAATTAACACACTGATTTGGACCCATTTTACCAACCTCTGAGAAAAAGAACCGGAAATTTATCACTCACCTTAACAGACCAAGACACGCAAATAGAAAGCGGGACAGAACACCAGTGCTTCACCGGAGGCTCACTGATAGTGTTACCTAGCATGGTGATGAAACATGTGAAAACTACCTTCCAGTTCAACGAGCAAACTTACAATCTGAGTCCAGTAATAATAACACTAGGCCATCATCTCCCCATTATAATAATAGGATCATCATAAGTAAGTAAAACATGACAACTTGTTCGTATATACACTGATAAGATCTTATAAAACAAAAATAGCTGCTACCCAACTCTCAGTGCAATTCTACCAAAAGTGACCATGCCAGCAGAACAGATTGAAAGTCCCCAATATGCAGAATGACTCAAGATGGATAATGGAATGATCGACATTTGGCTCCTCATCCTTATGTAAGGAGTAGCCCAACTCTGACCACTTTGAGCAGCTGACTGGGTCCAAGCCCCTGAACTGATACCACAGGCTGCCCTTTACTTCCTGTGCCGTGATCACCTGACTGAAGGCTATCCCCAAGTGACTTGACTGAGGCCTAATGACAACCCTGGTATTCTTCCTTCCCTTGTGTTTGTGTTAATTGGCAAGGCAATACAGAAGTAAAATGCACCTGGTTTCTCTGGCTAAGGGGCAAAGCTCTAAGGCAAGTAAAATGCAAGGCAGACATGCTGTCAGCATCCAGGTGGGTTTGGAGCAAGTGAGCACTATGATAGAGATACCACAGAGTCTAGGAAAGATATCGAAATATTACTTACAGTGAGTATTTTAAGACTATGTTAAATTAAAACATGAATGTAAAAAAGCCCAGAGATGCAGTCTGATCCAGTATTTAAGATGGTGCACATCTCTGAGTGCAGTGACCTTGCCTGAAACATTACAATAACAGCCAATGAAGCCCAAGTTACAAAGCTGAAATAGAAAAGCTTCCTGTAACTGGCACAAGGGCTGTTAGAGGCTGGCAAATATTGAATGCTAATTTCCGTACACATTGGGTGCATGTCGTTGGTGCGAATGGAGTGTGTCCTGACTCTGCTGTTGGCCACTGAAATTAACTTAAAATGCCCTTGATAAAGAGGGGGAAATCTTACATTATTCCCATTCTGAGTCACTATCCATGAGGTCATATCTTGAGGTAAACAAGTTGAAAGTAGTTGAACGAAGGTACTTTCCTCCATGGTAAGTTTTTTTTATTCATTCATGGGATGTGGGTGTCGTTAGCCAGCAGTTGTTGTCTGGCTGGTGGTGAGCTGCCATCTAAAACCATTGCAGTTATTGGGATGTAGGTATACTCACAGTGCTGTGAGGAAGTAAGTTTCAGGATTTTGATCCAATTCCTTGAGGTTCCTCCAAAGTCTCACATACAGTATTCCAATCCCTGAACAAAAGCTTAAAGTGTCTCATATTCAGAATAACTTCAAGTTCATTCACGGTACTCAGCAGCTCTGAAACAGCCCTTTCTGCTTGTATCTTATAACACACAAACTATCAGCTTATCACTTTAGACCTTATTATTTGAGATATAAACGCTTGCTCAGATTTCTGCAATACTTACCAGATCTTTTGCATTTAGAGACACATCATCCCACCAGGGGGAGACAAATTCATAGTCACAGTTCAAGATCCTGCTGTACATATACTGGTCACCCCTTGCATCAAAAAATGGTTCAAACCCACAAAGCCTAGGAAAAATAACAAAAGTTAACTTACAGAGAGTATTTTAAAACAATGTTAAATTAAAAACCAAAATATAAAAATTAGGAGAAGTGGTTTGATGTGGAAGGTGTTGCTCACCAGGTAACACTTCAAAATTTCATAACTCTAACAACAAATCAGGCTATACCCTGTAGGTCACATCTTCCTCTTCTCTGCCTGGGATTTTGAACTTGACACAATGAAAGCAGATTTTGGTATAAACTGTTCACTATTTTCCACCAATCCATTACAACAGCTTCCTAGGAGGCATCCAAATCACACAGCACAACACTTGAACTTTCACTGTATGGTGACCAATTGTCAGAGTATCCTGACCAGGCAAACCTTATTATGGGTTAAGGTGCGCCAACCTGGTAATGGTTACAGGGATTTTTTGTTAGAGTTGGGTCAGCAGCGATCCTCATGCTGAACTGGACCAACTGCTACCAGGCCAAATATGTAGGCTGGACAGCAATAGGTTGGCCTGAAACCTGATATTACCTCTGTGCAGGCAAGCTGCTATGGGAATGTTAAATGTAGTGGCAGAATGGAACAGTGTCATCAATAGGCACCTCATGCTGCACCACATCTAATTCAGTAGAACAGCATCAAACATGGTGAGGAAAAAGTTGTGAGTACTTCATGTAGGTGCACATAAGGTTAAAGCAGAGGAGAAAATAACTCCTGAAAACTTCTGACATGAAATCAGTATAGAAGGGGGTGAAGGCAAGGAGCACCTTCTTAACTGTGGCTAATTTACTCTGGAAAAAAACTTCAGCAAGGTTAAAAAAGAGACTTAAAATGTCTGAAATTTGCAGTAAACATATGGCTTTTAAAAACTGTCATTTCATTTTCACATTTGCTTAGACAGGTTTAATCAGCAGGCTACCACAATTTATGCATGAAATTCAACAGCTTTAGAATAATTCAGCTGAGAAACTGCCTACAATTAATAAAGTTAGCAAATCAAATTAGTGCCAGCATGAAATCGAGCCCCAAGGTTGGTTTGCTTTGTGTTACCTATGTTTTGGCATCCATAATTTTGACAAAACATATTGTGTATTAGTGGCTAGAGTCTGAGTTCCTTGCAACATTATAATATGGTGCTGTACTCATGACAGTATAACCATGTTTGAAGCACACTTACAAGATGTAAGTTATGACTCCAACAGACCACATATCCACCTCAGGCCCATAGCTGCAGCCTCGCAGGATTTCAGGTGCTGAAAAAAATGGAAAATAATCCAATAGCATCAATAACTTAAGCATTAAATACATATTGTTAAACTTTAGGAATAAAAATAAAAAGTGCGGAAAATATTCAGGTCTGGCAGCATCTGCAGAGAGAGAAACAGTGAGGTGAGAGTGATATCTCTTGACATCAAGATTGCATTCAACTTAGTGTGGCATCGAGGAGCCCGAGCAAAACTGGAATCGATGAGCGTTAGGGGGCAAACTCTCCACTGGTTGGAGTCATGCCTGGCACATAGAAAGATGGTTGCAGTTATTGGAGGTCAGTTATCTCAGCTCCAGAACATCTCTGCTGGAGTTCCTCAGGGTAGCATCTTAGGCCCAATCACCTGCAGCTGCTTCATCATTGACCTTCCCTCTATCATGAGGTCAGAAGCGAGGATGTTTGTCAATGATTGTACAGTACTCAGCACCATTTTTGACTCCTCAGATACTGAAGCAGTCCATATTCAAATGCAAAAAAGTCTGGGCAATATCCAGGCTTGGGCTGACAAGTGCCAAGTAACAGTCAAAAACCAGGCAATGACCATCTCCAAGAAGAGACAATCTAAACACCACTGCTTGACATTCAATGGTGTTACCATCACTGAATCCCCCACTACTAACATCCCTAGGGTTAACATTGACCAGAAACGCAACTGGACTCACCACATAAGCACAGTGGCTACAAGAGCAGGTAGCCTACAAGGCTAGGAATACTGCAGTGTGTAACTCACCTCCAACTCTCTCATAGATCCAAAGAAAGGGAATTCATGGAATGCTTACAGGATGGTCTTTTGGAACAGCTTGTAATGGAGCCCACAAAAGAACAGGCTATTCTGGACTGAGTGCTATGTAATGGTCAGACTTTATAAAAGATCTTAAAGTAAGGAAACACTTAGGAGGCAGCGATCATAATATGGTAGAGTTCAGTCTGCAATTTGTAAGAGAGAAGGCAAAATCGGATGTAATGGCGTTACAATTAAATAAAGGTAATTACAGGGGTATTAGAGAGGAACTGATGAACATCGACTGGAAGCAGAGCCTAGTGGGGAAGACATTACAACAACAATGATAGGAGTTTCTGGGTGTAATTGAGGACACAGTACAGAGGTTCATCCCAAAGGAAAGAAAGATTATCTGGAGGGGGGGGGGGGGGGGGGGGTGGCTGATAAAGGAAGTCAGGAAATGTATCATAGAAACAGAGAGAGCTTATAAAGTGGCCTAGAGCACTGGGAAATCAGAAGATTGGGAAGACTACAAAAACAAACAGAGGATAACAAGGAGCGAAATAAAGAAGAAGAGGATCAAATATGAAGGTAAGCTAGCCAGTAATATGAGAAATGATAGTAAAAGTTTCTTTCAATACATAAGAAACAAACAAGAGGCAAAAGAAGAAATTGAGCTGCTCCAATTAGATTAGATTAGATTACTTTACAGTGTGGAAACAGGTCCTTTGGCCCAACAAGTCCACACCGACCCGCCGAAGCGCAACCCACCCATACTGCTTCATTTACCCCTTACCTATCACTACGGACAATTTAGCATGGCCAATTCACCTGACCTGCACATCTTTGGACTGTGGGAGGAAACCGGAGCACCCGGAAGAAACCCACGCAGACACGAGGAGAATGTGCAAAAACTCCACATAGTCAGTCACCTGAGGTGAGAATTGAACCCGGGTCTCTGGCGCTGTGAGGCAGCAGTGCTAACGACTGTGCCACCGTGCCACCCACAAATTGATTTAAATAAGAATTTTGAATGCAAAGCGCTTTGAGCATTCCTGTGACTCTGCTGTTTGAGGATGAGTGAGCACCTCTTTCCCAATGTTTCAACATTCATTCACTTTAATTTCTCTCCCATCTGTTATCATGCTTTCTCTGAGCTGATCTTCTGAATAAGACCCACCTCTTTCTGCCTTGATCCTATTCCAGCTAACTTCCCCTTCTGGGTTTCATGTCAGCTGATATTTGGCTGTGAACAATTCCATCTCCTCTGGTTCTGTCTCCTGTCTCTTCAAATCTGCCATTATCATACACCTCTTCAAAAAACAAATCCTTGACTCTATTGTTGTTACAAACTTTCCCCAGCTTTAAATGCCCTTTTCTGCCAAAAATTTTCAAACATATCACCTCTCAATCCATGTCGTTCTTTCTCATGAGTCGATGTTTCTAAAGTTTAAAACAGGTCTTCACCCTTCTCATAGCACTGAATCTTTCTTAATTAAAGTCCACTGTGGTTATGACAAATGGAAGATGATTCTTCCTCATGCTTCTCAGCCTGTGCATAAAATTGACACAGTAGATCATACTATCCTTTTCCATTACCTCCACCACATTGCCAAACAGGCTAGGACTGCCATCCCAGGCTTCATGATTATCTTTCCAATCAAAGCCAAAGAATCATTTGCAATGGCTTCTCCTCATGTCCTGACCACTACCTCTCAAAGATCTATCCTTGGATGCTCCAATTTGTCAACTTAAATGCTGCCCCAAATAAAGAGATACAGCTTTCACATAAACACTGATGACTTCCAGATTACCTCACCAGCCTTTCTCTTGACTCCTCTATTGCCTTTGATTTGTCAGGTTGCTTGTCTGATGTCCAGTACTAGTTGAACAGAAAATTTCTTCAAAATAAATGTTCTGAAGAGTGCAACCATTATCTTTATTCTCTGCCAGACGCTCTGTTCCTTAGCCACCTATACCATCAGACCATTGTTGAGCTTCAGAATCATGTAATTCTGTATAAGCCCAAGGTGAACTCCTGATCCCACATCCATTCCATCATCAGCTTTGTCTACTTCCACATGCATAACATCATCTATTTCAGCCCCTGTCTTAGCTCATGTGCACTACAACTTATTACCAATGGACTTAAAGGATTTAGTGATAATGCAAGAAGGCAGAATTGTGATGGAAGGTCAGCCATTATAGTAATGAATGATGATACTTGTTTCAAAAACCTACAGCTATTCCTACTTCATATATCTTGTATGTTCTAATGAAAGCCTCATTTATGCCTTTGTTACTTTTAGATTGGCTATTCCAATACTCTCCTGGTCAACCTCCCATCTTCCTCTCTCCATAAACTTCAGCTCACCAAAACTCTGCTATTATATTCTTACTCGCTGCAAGTCCTTTTCATCCATCACTTCTACATTTGTTGATTTGTATTAGGTTCCAGTCTATTAATGCTTTGATTTTAAAATTCTGATTGTTCTTTTCAAATCTATTCATGGACTAACCGTTAGAAATCTGCTATTCTCATTTTCTGGCCTTTTGCACATATCTATTTTAACCATCATTGGTAAGTGTTTCATCAGCTGGCTCAGTTTTAAAATCTAGAATTCTTTCCTTATACCTCTTTGCCTCATTAGCACTTGCTTGTCCTTTAACATACTCCTTGAGGCTTAATGTCTCCATTTGTGGCTTGATATCAAATTTTGTTTGATTACACTCCTGTCAAACCTTGAGACTTTTTGTTACACTTTAATTACTGACCCTGATTGGCCGGATACTGGGAACATTTGCACATACACATTTGACTGCATCTGGCAGTGCATGAACTACTTGTCTTACTGTTAATGTCATTGATGTGCAGCCATCAGCCAGTGCCAGTCATGGTTTGCACCTGCAAGATTGGTGACATCATTCACTCAGCAACTCTCTCTGGCATGCCCTGCCTGCGAATCACCTACTTCATCCTGCTGTCCCCAACCTTTGATGCTCCAAAATTGTGAGCTGTGGTCTTTCTAGCAAAGGTGATAATCAGTAATTTCAAGGTGCCAAAATAATACTGCCTCTCACTACATGCATGTCAATTTCTATTTCTTTCCCATTACAATCAGCTTTTGCAAAGGCCTAATGCATAAAATTATACAGTGTGCATGTCTGCAGTCTGAGAAATAATGCACAGTAAAAAATAATCTCTTTAGCAAAGTTTACTGTTTGCAATTTGTTCCAACTGAGACTAATATAGTGTTCTAATCCAGAGAGAATTCCAATTTAGAATTGCCAGTTACACTTGCTTACATATACTGCATTTATTAATCCACGGGGCCTTGTTCTTTGTAGATAGAAATAACTACATATTATGTTCACATATTATGCCTGCTTCAACTCAACAAAATAGATGAGAGCCATTTGCTGGTTCATTTCTTGGGGAAATCCCTTGACAATACCAGCTTATCTACCTGCCTTATTTAAAATTTAACAAAGTTAAACATGTAGTTAACAGTCAGTCATCATGCATGGCAATA
This sequence comes from Chiloscyllium plagiosum, assembly GCF_004010195.1. Classification (NCBI taxonomy): domain Eukaryota; kingdom Metazoa; phylum Chordata; class Chondrichthyes; order Orectolobiformes; family Hemiscylliidae; genus Chiloscyllium; species Chiloscyllium plagiosum. Next base: position 33,657,840 of record NC_057740.1, read on the forward strand.
TTAAACTAATCTGAAGGTAAATGTGATGTTGCCTATTTAGGCTCATTCAAGCAAAAGACAAAACACAAACTCTTAGCTTCCATATCACATCACCTAATTGCTTCTTACATAACTCCAATTACCTCATTTCGAAGTCTGCTTGAAGTATTGTCATTATTTGTATGAACAAATCTTTGTGATATTAATCCAGTGTTTGATAGCACCATCTGAATCTCTGTCCTTTAAGATCTTTAAAAGCTTTAAGTTAGTGAGTCATGTGATTGTGGATATTATTAAAGCTGCCATTGCAATGATAGTCCCTGAATTTAACCACCATGGCTGACGAAGAGATAGCATGCAGACCCTTACAGAACTATATAGTATTTTGATAGACGTTATGGTCAGACAGTGAAGCCCTTGCACCAGGTAGAATAAGGCCTCATTGAAATTCAGATGTTGAGCCATAATATCATTTTGATCTTGACTATATTTTCTATGGTCAGCCTTGACCGGAGGACAGCGGGTATAAAGGAGTCTCAGTCTAGATTAGAGTGGTGCTGGAAAAGCACAGCATCCAAGAAGCAGGAAAATCGTCTACCTGCCTGACCCGCTGTGCTTTTCCAGTACCACTCTAATTTAGACTCTGATCTCCAGCATCTGCAGTCCTCACTTTTGCCATAAAGGCATCTCAGGTGAACAGTAAAAAGGTAAGCAGTTTCTAAAAATGGTCCTGAGGGCAGTACGACTGTCTTCTGTCCACATGGAAACAGAAGGCCTTTGCTCCTTAGAGCAATTGTTCTCCATTCCAGCACTACCTCCCTTCCGCCACTGAACTGACTGCTGGGCACTGCTGCCAGAGTCTCCTTTGAGGCTTAGCCAACTTCTTATGCTTACAAGCCTGATGTCATGTATTGGCGCTAGGTTTGGAGAGGAGTTGACTGTGGTCTATTCAAATAAAGCTCAGAAATGAATGACTCAGACCTCACACTGGAAAGGCAAGGCAAGGTGAGCTTAATGTTCTGATCACCAGTTCCACATTAGCTTCTCTATCTCCTCAGTTAAAAGGTGGGCTTTGGTCAGAGATAATTTATTTTGCAATATATATCACGAAAGGTATCGTAGTAGCAAGAGTGAGTTGTCACAGTCTTACATTTGCAAAGTACATGCAAATTTCAGCACAATCTTGCAAAAGTTAAAACCAGTGCCTGGTTCAGGAGGGAGGATTGGGCTATTAGGAATGTTCCGGGGCAGATGAGATCTGTGCAAGGAGGATGGGTTACACTTTAACTGGACTAGGATCAATATCCTTTTGGGGAGATTTGCTAGTGATGTTAGGGAAGATTTAAGCGTAGCTAAGAGGAAGTTATAAAGGAAAGTGAAACATAGCAGAAATCAATCCGAGAATCAACCAAGGTCAAATTAAGGAATAGTGTTGAAAAGGCAGAATTAAAAAGCACTTTGAATGCACACAGCATTTGCAACAAGATAGATGAATTGAAGGCACCAGTAGAAGTAAAAGGGTATGATTTAATTGTCATTACAGATATTGTGACAGTAGGATCACCAACTGGGAACAAAGGGTATTTGCCATTTCAGAGAGATGGGCAAACAGGAAAAGGAGGTGGGGTAGAGCTGATCGATTTGTGAAGAGATACTTATATTTGATAAACCTGACAGACTCTTTTAAGCATGTTTTTTAGCAGAGTTGATAAGGGGGAACTGGTGGATGTGGTGTATTTAGATTTTCAGAAAGCTTCTAATAAAGTACCATATAGGAGGTTAGCAAACAAAATTAAAGTACGTGGAACTGGGGTCATAGACTAGTGCGGATTGAGGTTTGGTTATCGGCATAAAGCAGACAGTCGGAATAAGTAAGTCATACTCTGGTTGGCAGACTGTGACTAATGGAGTACTGCAAGGATCAGTGCTTGTATCCAGCTGTTTACCATTTATATTAAGGATATAGATGTGGGGCCTGTGGGCACACTTGCGATTCAGTGGTAGTACTCCCACCTCTGGACCAAGGGACCTAGGTTCAAGTCCCACCTGCTCCAGAAGTGTGTAGATAACATCTCTGAACAGGTTGACTAGAAAACATATAGATGTTAGGACAAATTGTAACATTTTCAAGTTTGCAGATGATATAAAATTTGATAGAGATTTGAATTGTGAGGAGGGACATATTCCACAGTAGAACAAGCTGCCAAAGGAAAGTAATCAGTGCCACATCACTAGAAATAATTTGAAAATTGTCATCTTCAGGATTGTCATTTTCAGCGGGCCATGCCTGTTGTGGCCAGCCCTACCCATCTAAATGTTGGCAGAATATGGTTGTTAATTTTCTGACTAAAGCAGAATCTCTCTCTATGTCGCTTTCCTCTTTTTTATGACACTTCTTTAAAGTCTACATATTTGACCAAGCACTTGGCCATCCGACCAATGCCTGCTGAATCCTAACATTATGTTTTTCTCTTTTTTTAATGCTCCTGTGAAGCACCTTTACATGATGTGTCTTTACATTGAAGCTGCTATCGAAACAGAAATGGTAGTGCTGGCCCTCCTGTGTTAACAGCATCCTGTGCTGGCACTTGGCTTGCACAGTAAATCAGATTGGTTTCAGCTGAAACACTTGGACCAAGTATGGCATGGGTTTCCTCCAGGTGCTCCAGTTTCCTCCCACCATCCAAAGATGTGTAGGTTAGGTGGATCGGCCATGAGAAATGCTGGGTTACAGGATTAGGGTAGGGGGTGGGTCTGGATGGTCTTCGGAGCGTCAGGTGAACTCGATGGGTCAAATGGCCTGTTCCACACTGTAGGGATTCTATGATACAGTGATTTAGAAAGCCTTACTGAGTCAGCAAGTGTATGACCATTGAAATATGTGGAGTGTGGATAAATGAGGTTATTCACTTTGATAGAAGGAATGTAGGTGTACGGTATTTCATAAATAATAAGAGATTGGAAAGTGTTGATGTCCAAAGGGACCTCGATGTTCTTGATCGTAAGTCACTGAACCTGGAATGCAGATGCAGCAAACAATTTGAAAGGTAAATGTTAAGTTAACCTTTATTGCAAGAGGCTGTAAGTAAAGGAGCAAAAATGTCTTGCTTCACTGATATAGAACACTAGTGAAACTACACCTCGAGTATTCTGGGTGTCCCCTTGTCTAAAGAAGGACATACTTGCCGTAGACGCACTGCAGCAGAAATTCACCAGACCTTTTCTCTGGGATGATGGGACTGCCTCATGAGGAGAGATTGGACCTGTGTCCTCTGGAGTGTAAAAGAATGAGAAATATATAAAATTCATAAAGGGATGGTCAGTGTAGATGCTGAAAAGATGGTTTCCCTGCCTGTGGGGTTTAGTCTCAGAGAACACAGTCACAGAATGAAAGGTAAGCTGTTTAGGACTGAGATGAAGAAATACATCTTCAGTCTGAGGGTGGTGATTCTTTCAAATTTTCTACCTCAGAGAGCTGTGGAAGCTCAGTCATTATGCAAGATCCAGACAGAGATTGATAGATTTCGAGCTACCAATGATAAGGGGAAAGCAGAGGACCTTAACATTGAGGTAGCTATCAATCATGATGCAGAATGACAAAGCAGATTCAAGGGGCTGAATGGCTTTCTCCTATTCCTATATTTTATTGTCCAGACACCAAAGGATCTGCTGTGGAACAGAATGGTGATTAGTGCTTTACTTAATCAATTTTACAAGAACAATGCATTTGTTAGCCATTCAGTAACTTAAGTAGTTGAATCACCTTGATTCTCTGTCTCATGGGAATATTCCACTATCATTATAAATGGTAATTTGCTCCTGTAGAATAATATGAGATTGTCAAGTGAGCATTTTACTCTCAGCATGATTTGCTTGCTCCCCTTTATCCAAATAAACTCAATTCAGTGGAAGTGTTTGGCATATGATTTTTAGAGTTTTGTGGTCAAGTATTCTTGCATCAAAATGTCAATGTTTGTTAGACATTCAGTGAAATCCTACTTACTTACCGCAATATCCAGGAGTCCCACAAACTGTCTTCATGGTAACCTGCTCATTCAGAATTTTGGATAGACCAAAGTCAGCTAAATCAACAAAAAAAACAGGATCAATAGTGAATATTCTATTTTTACAACGTGTTTGTGTTTGTTGTTATTGTCAGAACAAAGGTCTATGTCATTGCCTAGAATAGTTATCAAATATAATGGTAGCATCAATGCTGTAAAGCCAACATTTTCATACCTGACAGACTAGTGATCTGTGCATCTACTTTAATAACTGCCTTTTGAAACAGATGAAAGGTTCAGGTAACTCAACAATACAGATGGCTCTTGTTGCTAAGGACAACAGTATATTTTTAAAAAATTATTTAGTTATAATCAGAAAGGTTCCATATGGTTAAGAAAATCAAGAAAAATAGAGAGGAAACAGCATTTTAATCTTGTTGGGCATTTTTGCAGGATAGTGGCTATCTCAATAAGGCTTTAGTAAGAAATAAACTACACATAAACTGAAAATAAAAACAGAAACAGTGTGGTGTCCATGATCTTAAACAAGTATATTAAAAAATCTAAAATTCTGGGTAGAGATCAAGAGAAAATGTTCTCAATCATTGACAGTACCCCAGAAAATTAGATCTTCCTTGTCAGAATGTCATATACATGTAAAAGCAGTCTGTACTTAAAACATTAACTAGTCTTCTCTTTTCAAATTCAATCTACGATGTTTTGTATTTTTATTTAAATAGAATTTGGAGAGTTTTTCAGAAACCTTCAAATTCAGTTTGAGACAGAAAGCAACCGGGGTCTCAAAACCAATGTTCACAACATAAATTACAGAGATATGAAGAAAGTGTGTCTAAAACGGGCTGATGTAAATTGGAGACCTGTAGCCCTGGCCAGGAGATCTTTCCTGAATATTTTCCAATAATTCCTGTGAGAAGGTGTAAGTATGTGCATGTTATGTGGAGCCAGAATTGACCTTAGCTCTGTTGCTTCAACAGTGAACAACATACTGTCACTTGATCACAGAGTCAGTTCTTATATGGAAAATGGCTTTTACTCTGAGATACAGGATTTAAAACAAAACACATTTGTTAAACATGTATGAGAACTTTCCTATTGTCATGGTTAGCAAGACTGTGAATTTGTTGACAATTTTGCTATTCACAGAGCGAATAGGAAATCTGCTGTATTGCTAAGGAATTCTGTAGTTTCTCACAGCTTCTAGGTATGGCAAACCTTCAGTTACTTGTGATTATGTACATTGAGGCTTACCTATTTTCAGTGGTGCTTCTGATGATAGATCTGCATATAGGAGGTTTTCTGGTTTCAGGTCTCGATGTACCACTCCATTCTCATGTAAATACTGAAAAGATATTGAAAAAGAAATTAGCATTTCACATTAACAAAATAACAGTACCATAATTTTGTACTTGAAAGGCTTTTGGCCAACTAATGTACTACTGATATTTGTTTCTGATTATTGCAGTAAATTGCAGCCTCTCCTGCTTGAAGCAGTTGTACAATGATGTAACAGATAGGTTTCCCAGCATTGGCACAGCAGAGAATTTCACTGCTGTTGAAAATTACGAAAGAGTCTTAAAACTTAAAAGGTCATTATTGAAGTATGTTGGCAAAGATTAGTAATGATATCCGTGCTAAGATTGCACATGTGCTATAATGTGATTTATTCTTTGTTTCCTGTGTTTTTGGGATGACTTTTCTTGTATTTATATATAAACTCTTTGGTTCATGGGGAGATTTACTCAGATCTGAATACAATCTGTCCTGATATAACGTGATAGTTCCCGTTCCCATGTGATCAAGTGTTATAAAAAGATCATGTAATAGCAGCTTCATTTAAACCAATGGGACTAAAATTGTGTTACAGCCAATATATGTAAGGAAGGCTCACGTTCTACAAGTAATAGTCTCAGTTCTTCAATCGCGTTATAGCCAATTTGTGTTGAAGAAATGCTCATTATAGCAGAACTGACTGTACCAAAATAAGGTGTATTGGAAAGCATGCCTGACTTTCTTGCATTCCTGCTATGCTTGGGAATTGCATACAAATACAGAGCTAGGAAATGCTCTCCCTCCCTTTAGTTGTTTTGTTTTTATTACATTGGGTTAAAAGTGTTTCACAGATTTTGTTTTTCCAGAAAGTGTAAAGTCTGTGGCTTTAACAATTGCGAGTTTCAGTGACTGTTCAAGCCAATTTTAATTGATTTTATGTGTGGCATTCAGGAGGGAGGATGATGTTATTACATAAACCTTTGTAAAGCTGGAGTAGTTTTGTATCTTAGCTCGAAAAGCAGTACAGCCCAGAACTCAGAGGTTCCTATCCTTGGAACTGCTAACAACTGTTTTCATGGGGGTGGCGGTGGGGGTTGGGAATGGGGACCGGAGGCATTTTACACAATGGTATTTTACTGAGACAGCTGCATAGTTAAGAAGGTCAGGTGCCTTCAAACAGAAACAGTTTTGGTTACACAGATTTCTGAAACATGAAACATATCTGCGCTTTCGACATTTGAGGGAAAGGTCTGAATCTGTTCAGAATTATTTAGAGATAAATTAATCTCTTGGGTGAGGTCACATACTTCTTTTACAGAGGTCAGAATGTGTGTAAAATTGGATAAGGTCTTTGAAGATGTAGTTAGTTAAATTCTTTGTTTAAATTTTGAGAAAGAAAAGTCACTCAGCTTGCATTTGGAAAAGCATCTATGCTTGATATTTCAATAAATATTTGTTGATATGAGCATGAGGCTTATCATCATATGATTAATGCACCTTTTCTATTTCTACAACTTTTCATTACGATAGTGTTAGGTCTGTAAATTTGAACTTTCACAACCCAGAGAAGTTATAGCTGTTTTTAAATGGGTTGGGGGAGCATGAATACATGTGTTGGTTTTTATAGGGGACTAAATACTTCAAAGAAATCTTTTTCTCATCAGGGATTAAGTAATTGAGGGAATTTAAGTTTCTTGGATGGTCTTTTGTCAATGACATTTTTATTTTAAAACAGTGAAGTCTATAATAGACATTTAGAAAATTATTGTTTAATCTCATCATGGGGACTGAGGTCTTCCCATGGTGAAGATTAGATGAGTCGGCATGGAGGGAATAAAGGACCATGAACAGTGGTTGGAGTTCATAGATTGGCAAGGAAGGTATGAGAAGCAATTGAAGTTAGTTTATGGGCCTTGCATTGCAATAGAGATGTGGAAATGGTTGAAATGGGTAAAGGGTTGGGGTTATCATGTCGGTAATGAGATGCAACTGGGTGTGTCGGAGGGTGGTGCATCCGGAGATTTTATCAGTTAACACTCTGGTTCTCCATCCACCCTCTGGCTGTCTCTATGCTGTATCTAGGAGCAGAATGCCCTACTTCAGTTTGCACCTATTCTCCAGTTCATTCCTGATGAACAGCTTATGGTTGAAACATTGATTCTCCTGCTCCTTGGATGCTGCCTGACTGGCTGTGCTTTTCCAGCACCACACTCTTCGACCCCATTCCCCAGTATTAAAGATTAGAACAATGGAGTTGTTCTCAAGTTGGGTTTGTGGAGTTGGGAATTTCCCAACCAGAGTAAAATTTTTGCCCCACGACATTGTGGATCCGACTGTTTTAGCAGATTCTTGTGCTCACATTTTGAAATCCCACTGAAATGGCCAGAAACCTGGGAAGCTTAGAGGCTGGGCTTTGAGATTCTGTCATCAGGATTCTCACACCTTGGTATTCGTAGTGATACTGTTTATGGAGCTGTTACCTTTTCTGTCATCTGCTATTTGTGAAACTATTGGTCATTAGCGGGCCGACTCAGGATAACAAGGTCTACATGTATTCCAGTCTTCAGTCCTTAAACAAATTATGAGGTGCTATAATTAAAGAAGTAAGATTTTTGAAAATTATACCCCTGTGCTGGACCAGGCTTGACTAACTACAATAGTTACTTTCCTTCCTGCTGCAGACTCAGTCTAGCAGCCCTGTCCCCACTGTCAGGACTCCACTGGTTCAATTAAAAATGGAGCAACTGTGACATTCTATGTCCTTTTTTCCCACGGTGCTTCTCCAAGTTGGTGTGGAACATGGATGATTTTGGATTCATCAGCCCTAGAAGGGGGTATTGCGATGGGTGGGAATAAGCAGGAGGTTTCCTTGCCCATGTTTGACCTGGTGACATGACACTTTGTGGGTTTGGAGCAAATGAGGAGGACTGCCAGAGCAGTTCCCTGCTGACTGTATACTACCGTGTTGCCACCTCTGTTGAATTTGTTCTGATGATGGGAAATGATATATGGTCTAATGGACATACCCAGGGAAAGCGATGGTGATGTCTTTAGACATTTTATGTAAGGTATGATTCCATGAAGATGATTCAAGGCTGTTGTTTGATCAGAGGATGGACAAAACCCCAGATGATAGCAAGGAGAACTTTGCAAGATTGACAGGACTAGGTCACTGCTGTTGTTTCTGGTGCCGATAGATCAATGCTGAGCGGTCCATCCAGTTTCATCTCCTTTCTTAGACTTTGTATCAGTTTGGTCCAACTGATCATCCTTTTTTGTCTTTGAATGGTGTTGACAGGGCAGTTAAGAGTCTACCACATTTCTGTGGTTCTGGAGTCACGTATAGACCAGATCAGATTATGACAGGCAGATTTCCTTCCTCAAAGAACATCAATGAACCAGATGGGTTTTTACAACAAGCGACAGAGGTTTCGTAATCACCATTAGGTTGGCTTTCAATTCCAGTTTCTTTCATTAATTTCACCATCTGCCATGATGGGTTTTGAATCATGTTTTACCAAATCCCCAGAGCATTACCCTCTGATTGAAGGAAGCTCTTGCTGGACAGGACTTCTGTTATCTTCTTCCCCTACTACCCCCATGGTTTTGCCAGGCCTTTTCTGGGGATAGACAGAGTGGGTTTCTCACCAGACTCCATCAGATGAGATACCTGCTGCTTCAACAAGATTCTGCTACACTTTTGGAAAAAGAACATCATTCCAATTTTGCTCAAAATTGTGGTTGTGGGAAAGTTACAGTCATGTTGTATTGACAGAAAAAATCATTACTCCCACATTATTCTCCTCAAAACAATCCGTTGTTGGGGCTATTTTTAATTCTGTGTAAGTGAATGCCTTTTGAATAATCTAAAAATTGGCCCTAATGGAATCAATTTACCATCATCTGCAGCACAGTGTGCACAACAAAGCTTTTTTTCATAATTTGTGTGGTGGCAAGCTCTGAGTTTGGTGTCTGTCAAATGTTTCAATGTCAGCCAATTGTGTAATGACTTTCATCAGATTCAAGGCTGCTTAATTTCATTTGAATGAAAAATTAATCTGATTCCATAGTTTGCATTCAACCATCATCCTCCAGGTGCAAAATTTGCTCTATTTCACAAGTCCATTCATTCTGATCCTGTTGTAAGCTGCAGTATAACTGATCAAATGAAGATTGAAACCATTATATTTACTGACTATTACTCTTGGTTATTGGTTTCCTTTTGCTTGTTTATAGGTTATGGAGAATGCTGGCAAGGCATGGGTTTTGCATCCCAGCGATCACACTTTGTGTTCGAGTCTCATTCCAAATATTTAGTAAGGAGAGTATCACAGTCAATTTGGATTCTGTCCTTACATACATGCATGCATGCTCTTGTATTGAACAGAAGAACTGAGAGTAACATGCTGCATCAAGCATTGCTGAAATGTTACAGAATTCCTGACAGCACTGTTGAAATGCCGACAACTCAAGGACTGCAGCAGTTCAAGAAGACAGCTCACCACCTTATCCTGAGCAATTTGAGATAGTCAATAAAAACTGGTCTAGCTAGCTAATATTCCATTAATGAATGGAAAAAAAAATTAAACATCTGTGAAATATTAAAAACCTTTGAGTGGCTGTGACATTGACATTCTAATAACCTGTTCCTGTGAATGCTATTGAGAGGCTGACAGAACTACTTCTAATAATATGTGAAAGGTTGGTGTACCCTCTGAAGTTTTTGCCTTGACGTTACACTGATCTTGTTTTTTAACAACTCTGCAGCCTTTCCCTCAGCGTAAACTGTAACTGAAATCTTCTCAGGCATGGAACAACATGGGGATTGGAAAAAAGTTGGGAGAATTGCATTAGTTCGACAGTGAGGAGCCTCCTGCCATCAAGAGCAAAATGTCCCATTTTCCAACCAAGTAGTCAACTTCAATATTAGATTCTTGGTAGTTAGCATGACGAGGCTCCATCTGGGTAATCCAAGATGGAGGACGGGAAAAATTTCTGGCTGTAACAGCTGCTCCTTTTTTGAGGTATGTTAGGTGCTGGAGGTGATTTTCCTTTGCTGTTTGAATTCATGTATCGCTGGACATTGGAGTGGAGGAACTGTTGGGCGAAGTTCGCAGCACAGAATCAGATAAGTTAATCATTGTTTTTAAGTGTGGTCTACACAGAATCGGCAGTTGTGAGTAGAGTGGGTTCTTTCTTTATTATATGTTTTTGGAGATATGTCTCATGATTAAACTTAAAATATAAGCCATAGCTATTAATTTAACCTGGGGCAGTGTTTGTAGAGGAATAAGACGGTGTTATTTTCTGGGTCTATAGATTGTGAAGGAGCAAATATGGCCTTTAATAGAGTGATATGTACTTCTTGTCAGATGTGGGAGTTTAAAGAGACCTTAAGGGTTACTGCGGATTATATCTGCCATAAATGCTGTTGGCTGCAAATCTTATCAGATCGAGTGGATCGGTTGGAGAGACAGATAGAAGCGATGAGGAATTTGCAACAGCAACAGTATGTGAT
>NC_057740.1:33669690-33681990 GCF_004010195.1 Chiloscyllium plagiosum
GTGTGTACAAGACAATTTTCTGATTCAGTATGTGGATGTACCTACTAGAGAAGGTGCAAAACTTGACCTACTCTCGGGAAATAAGGCAGGGCAGGTGACTGAGGTGTCAGTGGGGGAGCACTTTGGGCCCAGCGACCATAATTCTATTAGATTTAAAATAATGATGGAAAAGGATAGACTAAATTTAAAAGTTGAAGTTCTAAATTGGAGAAAGGCCAATTTTGACGGTATTAGGCAAGAACTTTCAAAAGCTGATTGGGGGCAGATGTTCGCATGTAAAGGGACGGCTGGAAAATGAAAAGCCTTCAGAAATGAGATAACAAGAATCCAGAGAAAGTATATTCCTGTCAGGGTGAAAGGGAAGGCTGGTAGGTATAGGGAATGCTGGATGACTAAAGAAACTGAGGGTTTGATTAAGAAAAAGAAGGTATAGACAGGATAGATCGAATGAATCCTAAGAAGAATATAAAGGAAGTAGGAGTACAGTAGGGCAAAAAGGAGACATGAGATAGCTTTGGCAAATGGAATTAAGGAGAATCCAAAGAGTTTTTACAAATACATTAAGGACAAAAGAGTAACTATAGAGAGAAGAGGGGTCTTCAAAGATCAGCAAGGCGGCCTTTGTGTGGAGCTGTAGAAAATGGGGGAGATACTAAATGAGTATTTTGCATCAGTATTTACTGTGGAAAAGGATATGGATGATATAGACTGGAGGGAAATAGATGGTGACATCTTGCAAATTGTCCAAATTACAGAGGAGAAAGTGCTGCATGTCTTGAAACAGTTAAAGGTGGATAAATCCCCAGGACCTGATCAGGTGCACCCTCGAACTCTGTGGGAAGCTAGAGAAGTGATTGCTGGGCCTCTTCCTGAGATATTTGTATCATGGATAGTCACAGGTGAGATGCTAGAAGACTGGAGGTTGGCTAACGTGGTGCCACTGTTTAAGAAGGGTGATAAGGACAAGCCAGGGAATTATAGACCAGTGAGCCTGACCTCGGTGATGGGGAGATTGTTGGAGGGAATCCTGAGGGACAGGATGTACATGTATTTGGAAAGGCAAGGACTGATTAGGGATAGTCAACATGGTTTTGTGCATGGGAAATCATGTCTCACAAATCTGATTGGGTTTTTTGAGGAAGTAACAAAGAGGATTGATGAGGGCAGAGAGGTAGATGTGATCTATGTGGACTTCAATAAGGTGTTCGACAAGGTTCCTAGTGGGAGACTGATTAGCAAAGTTAGATTTCACGGAATACAAGGAGAACTAGCCATTTGGATACAGAACTGGGCTGAAAATGTGTTGCTGGAAAAGCGCAGCAGGTCAGGCAGCATCCAGGGAACAGGAGAATCGATGTTTCGGGCATAAGCCCTTCTTCAGGAATCTTGACCTGCTGCGCTTTTCCAGCAACACATTTTCAGCTCTGATCTCCAGCATCTGCAGACCTCACTTTCTCCTCAAGGATACAGAACTGGCTCAAAGATAGAAGACAGAGGGTGTTGGTGGAAGGTTGTTTTTCAGACCGGAGGCGTGTGACCAGTGGAGTGCCACAAGGATTGGTGCTGGGTCCTCTACTTTTTGTCATTTACATAAATGATTTGGATACGTGCATAAGAGGTACCGTTAGTAAGTTTGCAGATGACACCAAAATTGGAGGTGTAGTGGACAGCGAAGAGGGTTACCTCAGATTACAACAGGATCTGGAGCAGATGGGCCAATGGGCTGAGAGGTGGCATATGGAGTTTAATTCAGATAAATACAAGGTGCTGCATTTTGGGAAAGCAAATCTTAGCAGGACTTATACACTTAATGGTAAGGTCCTAGGGAGTGTTGCTGAACAAAGAAACCTTGGAGTGCAGGTTCATAGCGCCTGGAAAGTGGAGTCGCAGGTAGATAGGATGTGAAGAAGGCGTTTGGTGTGCTTTCCTTTATTGGTCAGAGTACTGAGTACAGGAGTTGAGAGGTCATGTTGCAGCTGTATAGGACATTGGTTAGGCCACTGTTGGAATATTGCGTGCATCGGAGGCTGATGGGTGACCTCATAGAGGTTTACAAAATTATGAGGGACATGGATAGGGTAAATAGGCAAAGTCTTTTCCCTCAGGTTGGGGAGTCCAGAACTAGAGGGCTTAGGTTTAGGGTGAGAGGGGAAAGATATTAAAGAGACCTACAGGGCAACCTTTTCACACAGAGAGTGGCACATGTATGGAATGAGCTACCAGAAGAAGTGGTAGAGGCTGGTACAATTGCAATATTTAAAAGGTATTTGGATGGGTATATGAATAGGAAGGGTTTGGAGGGATATGGGCTGGGTGCTGGCAGGTGGGACTAGATTTGGTTGGGATATCTGGTCGGCATGGACGAGTAGGACCGAAGGGTCTGTTTCCATGCTGTACATCTCTGTGACTCTATTTTGTTATCTCACCTCAATGATATGTAGTTTCCTATTCTTCCAACTGCTGGATAGAAAATTAGATGACAACAATACCCTACTTGAAAGTCAGAACTATAACCTGGTGATTCCAGCTCACCACATTTTCCTCTGGCACTCCATAAGTGAATAAAATCTTAGGACATGCTCCAAGGACAGTGAAAACATATATGTCCTATCCATCAGGGTCTCCAGATGTCCATCCACAAAGTGGGATGCCAATTTTCCTCTGTCTGACATGTCTGGGCAATTGACAGGATCTGTGCAGGAGAGCTGTGGACTACCAATGCTTGACAGGGTGCATGGCTGGGCTTTGAAAATGGTACCATTGCCAGGAATACCTGGAGGGTCTGCCAGTGGCCAACACTTCCACCTGTGGTGAGTGGGAGAATGCGATATACAAAGGTAAGGTGAGTTTGGGAAGATAGCCATCCACTTATCCCCTCTATTAACTTATTTATTATGAAGAAAATCAACCTTAGTTCATTGTACCCTGCCTTCACACAACAAAAAAAGCAATATAACTCACTTCCTAAATTTCTCTCTCTTGCCTTCCATTAGTGTCCCCGTTTTCTTGCTTCCTCCTTTCCCTATCCTTTTTTCTTATTTTTTCTTCTCCAATTCCAATTGATTCCCTTTTGTAAAATCTTATTACCTTCCCATCTTCTAAATCTACTTGGAATGGATTTAATCTGCCCATGTGCAAGATTCTAGCTGGAAAAGTTTCTAAGAACTCTAAAACCTCAATAATTGCCTCAATTTTTATTGTGCCGAGGAACCCACAGAAATCTTATTGTTTAGCTGTGAAAGTAGTGCTTTCAAGCATGCCAGGGACACTGAGTATTTGTCAATATGACACTTAATCACAGCAGCATCTGTCAAGTTACAGGTTTATATTTAAGACTTGAGGTTGAGCCCATTTCTTTGTAATGGGTGGTTTCTTTCAAGTTGTCCATGTCCAGATATTTTGTCAGAAATAGTAAAATCATTTAATTGTTCAAAATAAAAGCAAAACCTTTATTGAAATAACATTTAAAATGTCTTTATATGCTCAATTCTGTACTTGCATATCCTCCTTCAGTCTCCTTCACCTCTGCAACTAATAGTTGCTTAGCAACGTCCTGTATTGTCCGGCAGATACCAATGCTGGGATATGTAATTTTTTACATAATCATTTTAAAATTCATTAATGGGATGAGGGTGTCGCTGGCTAGGCTGTCATTTATTGCATGTCCACAGGGGACAGTTTTTTAAGAATCAACCACATTGATGTGGGTCTGGAGTCACATGTAGGCCAGACCAAGTAAGGATTGCAGTTTCCTTCATTATAGGACATTAGTGACCCAGATGGGTTTTTCGAACAATCAGCAATGGATTCATGGTCAGCGTTAGACTCTTAATTGTGGAGTTCTAAGCAGCTTTGAAGTTACTGATATTTAATAAATTGAAAATAAATGCAAGCTTACATTGCCCTGTTACCAAACAACGGATTTCTGGTTATGAATATTCCATCTTTAATCAGAATATCATTTCAACACTTTGCTGTGTTCTGTTGCAAACCTTTACTTGTCCCTGTTTGGAATGTTGCAGGAAAAGTTGTCTTGTTTATGCCACATTCGTTTGCATCCTCCACTTCACTCATTGAGGCAGATATTGACACTATACAATGGTGTAAAATGATGCTAGCAAGTTTTATTTCCTTTGAAGTCAATCCTTTGGCTTGCTTCCTTGGCTTGCTCGCAATCAACTATTCAACTAATTTGTGACTGAACAGTTACAAACATTAATTGCAATTTTTTTTTAAAAAGAAAGGCCTCTCTTGAAAATTACCAATTTGCGACCATGTTATCCATTCGTTTTGCTCTGTTGCCTCTTATCCCTTTGAGACTAAAACTCTTGACCTCATTTATTAGTCCGACACGATACTATAATGTTGTCAGGAGGTCGAGAGGTTTTTAATCAAGATTACATTGACAGAGATCTCAAAAGAGAAACACTGTGCTCTTCTCAGTTAAGTTAATGTCTTTAAAGGACCTCAGTCTAGTGTCATTTTACTTAGATACTCAACCTAATCCAGGCCCAGACCAGAAGCTCCAACCTATGCTGAAAATTGAGGGGTTGAAGTGATGTTAGTTTACTATGATTTGGATGTTGCAGCTGACTAAGGCTGATGATGGAATTTGGCTAGTGACTGGGTTGAGAGCCCATTCATCAGTTCAAGGTAAACCCTGATGTTTTTCAGCCCATTAATAGGAACTGCAGTTACTGATGCACCAATAGCAACAAATTCCCTTAGTTCCTTTATTGATGACATAGAGATGCTGGTGTTGGACTTGGGTGTACAAAGTTAAAAATCACACAACATCAGGTTATAGTCCAACAGGTTTAATTGGAAGCACTAACTTTCGGAGCGCCACTCCTTCATCAGGTGATTGTGGAGTATAAGATTGAATTTGTACTTGCACAATTACATTGTACTTTGCTCAAAAACTGCATGAATCCATGTAAGATTCTGTTAATTCATTTTTAGATTAGAATCAGTCTAAACATTATGGCACAGATAACATTATGGCACAGAGGGGTGCTAATACCCAATACATTGTCTGGACTTACACCAATTGTTAAAGTTCACTTGAGAATGTAACTTTTAAAAAAAAGTTCTGCGATTTACATATGAAAGAAGCGAAACTAACATGGTCATTCTAACAGATGAGAGACTTGACAAACAATCAAGGTATTTTTCAATGTATAATTTCAGTTACATCACACTGTAAAATTTTGCTATAAATTCTGTGTCTTACAATCTTAAACTCCACAATCACCTGATGAAGGAGCAGCACTCCAAAAGCTAGTGCTTCCAATCAAACCTGTAAGACTATAGACTGGTGTTGTGTGATTTTTAACTTGCTTTACTGTTGTCTTGAGGGTGCATAGATTTGGGTGTTATTAACATAATTCCATATCATCCCTATACTGTGTTGCAGATATGGGTGTGGATTCCTTCAGGTTTTCCACTAGCACCACAGGAGGGTATACTTATATAGTATCTTATATATTTGAGTTCAGAGATTATTTTTAAAGACTGGGTCTCTGAAGTCTTAGTTATTAAACTTAAAATAAAAGGAATCTAGAGATGAATGATAGACAGGAAAAAAATTGCCAAATAAAAATGAAGTGATCCACAAGATGCACTGCAAATCTCACCAACTTTACTTCAATAGTGTCTCAGGTACACAAAGGGATTAGAGTCCCAATGTTACAGGAACACCATCACATTTCAGTCTACAACAACCTGCTTTGGACACAAGCTGCCCATGAACTACAATTGCTGAGTGAATATACTCAAATTTCCTCACACAGAGTTTTGCAGTGTAAACAGAAGGTCCACTATCACATTCTTTGAAAAAAATGAGATGGGCAATAAATGCCATTGTAAATCTGCTTAAACCAGAGAACAATTAAGTTTTAATAAAGGAAAACCAGTGTTGAGATACAGAGTCTTCAAGTGAGTGATGTTGACAGCATATTGGCCTGATCCATTTGAGTAAGGATGGCCAGGTGGAGGGTGGTCATGATTGCTAGAAGATATTAACCAAGCTCAACAATCTTTACAATTCCTGGGTGCCGTCTGCAATGTCAGCTAAGGAAGTTTGTGCTGCCTTTCTAGAGGGAAATTGATGATGGCTATTACATTTTGTACTTGATCAATTATTTCAGCTTGGCAAAAAATGTAATGCAGTCGCGACCTTCAGAGATAAAAGGAAGAGCTGGCCTTTCCAAGAGATGGCATAGCCATAAATGCCCTCCTTTGTGTAGCTTAAAAAAGAAACAGAGATCTTCTGTTATAATGGAAGGGCCAGCAAATGTAAATCCTAAGGTAAATGTAAATCCTGGGATAAGGGCAGATATACATACAACATATGAGTTGTACCTGCTATTCTATGCCCTTAGGACCTGCTCTAAAAATCTAGAAGCACAATTGGAACTCCCAGAAATATTCCCATCTCACCATCATTGGTACTCTAAATAACATTATGGACTGAAAGAAACTTTGGAAGGCAATTGTAAGATTTTGCATGCAGACATCTGCATCAAACATGATGCCTCAAAAATATTGCAGATAACGTGACATAAAAATTGAGATGTTTCAAGAGGAATGGAGGGGAGGTAAAATAGGTGGTGGATTGGCCTGCTAATCACACAGATTTGAAGCAGTTCATGTGCTGTAGGTGGACCTACAATACTGTTAGGGACGGAATTTCAGATTTTTGATCCAGTGGGACTGAAGGAATGGCAATATTTCTAAATCAAGGTGGTGAGTGGCTTGGATGGAAACTGCAGGTGCTGTATTCAAATGTGTCTACTACCCTTGTTCCTCTCTGTGAGAGTCTTAGTGAATTTCTGCAGTGCATATTGTAGAAGGTTCAGAAACTTCTGTTACTGAGTGTTGGTGGAGGATGTGGAGCCAATCAAGTGGGCTACTTTGTCCTGAATGGTGTCACTCTTCTTGAGTGTTGTTGGACTTGGGTGTGGGACTGCTCCCACTACATATCATTGCCTCAAGCTGCAGCCTGTACCACTGCTTTAAGGCTGATTTCTTCTTTTCCAGTTCTTACCACAGCATTAATGCTTTATGTCTTTCTTTGAAGTGTTCTTGCCCTGAGGTTTTCTTCTCCAGGATTCATTAGGTCTTCATATCTCAATCTATTATCTTCATCAGACTATATAAGCAGGCAGATCAGTCGTCAGATCACCACATTGTATGGTGAAGTGAAACTATGTTTTCTGAACAACATCACTGCTCACTGAGTTTTATATGCTTACATTAATAACCTTATACGTATATGTTTCTCCAGTGCCTGCATAGTCTAGTGCAGATGAGGATATCTATGTTTTAGTTGAACAATAGGAGTCTTGTTTGAATAAACAAATGTAGTTTGTTGTACCTCTGCAACTAGTTACAGGTTATAAGAACGTACTCTACATTACTACAAAGACTATTGGGAGGACCTGGCCTCAGATCTCTCTCCCACAAAACCTAATTGTATTTTCCCATCAAGTGGTCATGACAACAGATATTGCTTTTGCATTCATTTAATGGTTAACCCTGTTAGATCCTTCCAGAATGACCCAAAACTCTGCTTCCTGTTAGTTTTCTTAACCAAGATTGGATACAAATTCCAACCAGGTACAAGACACCCAAATAACAACTACCAAGCTCTTTAAAACCAAACTGCAGAATTAATTACATCTTAATTGTTTAGTGAAAACCAAATCAATCACCCACTGTCCTCCTGGGCTCTCAAAGGTATTGCAGATAACAACTTTAAGGACAGCGTTAAGCTGTTTTGTAAATATGAAATAGCAGCTTAACATTCTGGGATATCAATGTCTTAAGGGAAGTGAAAGAGGTGGGGGAGTTGCATTACTGGTTAGGGATCATATTACAGCTGTGTTAGAGAGATATTGCAGCAAGACATTATGAAGAGAGCTCAAGAATGGGATGGGTGCAATCACAATGCTGTGATTATACTACAGACCTCACAGCTGCCAGTGGAAAATAGAGGAAGAGACATGTCATCAGATTCTGGCAAGATGTGAAAATAACTGTGGTTGTGGTAGTTGATTTTAACATGCCCCATATTGACTGGGACTGCCTTACTGCTGGGGGTTTGGATGGGGACCAATTTGTTAGGTGGGTCCAGACAAGTTTTTTGAAACAGTATGTGGATAGTCCAACAAGGGCAGGAGCCATACTGGACCTGGTACTGGAAAATAAACCCAGCCAGGTGATCAATGGGGGAGCATTTTCAGAATAGTGACCATAATTCTGTACAAATTTGGATACTTATGGATAGGCCAAGAGTGGAGCTCGGATGAAGTTGTTAAATAGGGGTGAAGGCCAACTATAACTGAGTAAGGCAAGAATTAGAGATGTGGATTGGGAGCGACTGTTGGAGGGTAAATCTGCATCTGACACGTGGGAGTCTTTTAAGGACCAGTTGATTAGAGTGCTCCTGAGAAACTGAAGGGCAGGAATGGCAGGACTTGGGAATCTCGGATGACAGGGGAAATTATTAACTTAGTCAAAAAAAAGGAGTATACCTAATGTTTTGCCAACTAAAACCAGACAAAGATCTTGAAGAAGAATAATCCCTGGAGGTCTAGTGGTTGGGATTTGATGTTTTTACTGCCGTGGCCCGTCTTCGATTCCTGATCAGAGAATTAGATTTATAGGTGGCACAGTGGCTCAGTGGTTAGCACTGTTGCCTCACAGTACCAGGGACCTGTGTTCAATTGCACCCTCGGGAGACTATGTGGAGTTTGCACTTTGTCCATGTGTGTGCTTGGGTTTCCTCCGGTTCTCCAGTTTCCTCCCACAGTCCAAAGATGTGCAGGTTAAGTGGATCGATCATGCTAATTTGCCCAGGATCTAAATCATGATGTAGAGGTGTTGTACTGGGGTGGACAAGTTAAAAATCACACAACACCAGGTTACAGACCGATGGTTTATTTGGCTCTGAAAGCTGGTACTTCCAAATAAGCCTGTTGGATTACAACCTGGTGTGTGAATTTTATAGGGATGTGAAGGCTAGGTGGTTTAGCCATTGGAAATGCAGGGTTACAGGGGATAGGTAGGGGGATGGGTCTGGGTGAAATGCTCTTTGGAGGATTGGTGTGGGCTCGATGGGCTAAATGGCTACTGCCATACTGTAGGGATTCTATTCTATTTTAAGAATATGGAGAAAGTAGGAAGGAGCTCAAACAGGGAATTAAGAGTGCTGAAAGAGGCTATGAAATGTCCTTGGTCAGCAGGGATAAGGAGAATCCCAAGGCATTTTATACATATATTAGGAGCAAGAGAATAGCTAGGGAAAGAGTAGGCCCTCTCAAGGACAAAGGAGGCAGATTATATGTGGAGTCAGAAGAAATGGATGAGATCCTTAATGAGTACTTTTCATCAGTATTCTCTGAAGAGAAGGATGGGGGGGAGGTTGAGGTAAGGGAAAGGGAGATTGAGGGAAGGGAAAGGTGTCTGAATACTCTTGGGCAAGTCAACATAATGAAAAAGGAAATGTTGGGAGTCTTGAAATACTTTAAGGTAGACAAGTATCCCAGGGCCAGGTGGGATCTATTCCAGGATATGTGGGAGGTAAGGGAGGAAATAGCTAGGGCCTTAACAAATATCTTTGCATGCTCTTCGGCCTCAGGCCAAGGTTCCAGAGGACTGGAGAATGGCCAATGTTGTCCCTTTGTTTAAGGAGGGAAACAGAGATAATCCAAGTACTTTATAGACTGTTGAGCCTGATTCAGCGTTGGGAAAGCTGTTGGTAAGATACTGAGAGACAAATTTATTCATATTTGAAAGCAAATGGACTTGTTAGTGATAGGCAGCATGGCTTTGTATTGGGAAAGTCATGTCTGACCAAACTGGTTGAGTTTTTTGACGAGGTGACAAGGATGATTAATGAGGGAAAGGCAGTGGATGTTATCTACAGAGACTTTAGTATCTCATGGCAGTCTGCTACAGAGTCTCATGGGATCCAAACTGAGCTGGCCAGATGAACACAATACTGGTTTTATCATAGAAGACAGACAGTTGTGGTGAAAAGTTGCTTTTCAGAATGGAAATCAGCATCTAGTGGTATTCTGCAGGGATCAGTGCTGGAACCTTTGTTATATATATGATCTGGAGGAAAATGTAGGTGGTCTGATTCGTAAGTTTATGGATGACACCAAAATTGGCAGAGTTGGAGATAGTGAAGAGGAAATCAAATGATACAGCAGGATATAGAGTTACAAGAGTGTCAAGATTAGGTTTTATTTAAGAATTTTAAAATTAATGTTGTTAATTTTTAATAGCACAGAGGAAATCTTCTTCCTCTGTTCCTTCACTTCCCACATTATGTTCGTTTACTCTTCCAATACTTAATATTTAAATAACAACAGATAAAAAGATGATACCAATCATCTAGAAAAATGGATCATGGGGGGATTTTAAGGTAATAAAGGCTTTGAGCAATTTGAGGGCTTTGAAACTCAATCAGCACTTTGTCATCAACTTGTGTTTTAGATGAAAAATATGGATACATTAAGAGGTGGTGAGACTGTCATTTTAATTGATAACAGAGTAACATGTTGCCTTGTTCAATAGAGTCATAGAGATGTACAGCATCGAAACAGACCCTTCGGTCCAACCCATCCATGCTGACCTAGGTTAGCAGAATGGCTCACAGAAGGAGCAAGAATTGTGGAGGCTATGGGGGAGTGGAACATGGAAATAAATAACAGATCATTGCACTCTAACAAGGTACAAACAGCTGGTTGAATGGCCTTAAAGAGTCAGCATAGTTAGTACAATTCAAGGAATGCTCTTGTAGCTGAAGAAGGATCATTGGACCTGAAAATGTTAACTCTGCTTTCTCTCCACAGTTGCTGTCAGACCTGCTGGGTTTCTATAGCAATTTGATTCAGATTTTTAGCATACGCAATTTGTTGTTTTTCTTTCTTTTGTAGCTATTGCCTATCACAATGGCACATGGTCTGTGCAGCTTCCTAATATACTACAGACAGCCACCGGAAAAGGGAATGGTGTGAGTGGTCGGGATTTTAAGCAAAATCAACGTGTATCATTTTATTTAGTTATCCAGAGAGCAATATGTAGTCAAGGTTTTGTGTATTGCACTATAATTTTGATGTAACTCCATGATGCCAGATCCTGTTCGTGACTACTGGTGAATCTGTTTTAATGAATTCACCAACTAGTTTCTGACATTCACGCTGAGTTGGTCCATGGCTCTCTAACGATAATTAGGTTTTTTTCTCTGTGTGGTTGAGCCTAAAAAGAAACAGGTTAGACACAGGTTGATCTTTTGTTATGCCTCTTCATTGCAGGCTATATTTTGTAAGTAGCAGACATCCTCAAATTATAGGCTATTAAAATTCAGCAGGGAGACTAGGATATCTGGAAGAACAGTGCAATGTCACTGCAAGTTCATTGCATAATTACAGAAAAGAAGATACACAATGGGTGGGTGGCTGGACGGAGCCTTAATCTAGGCAAATTCTATTTAGTTTCAAACTAATCAGGCTCCAACATAAGGGATATGTAGTGTGTTACATAAGATATTAAAGTTGTCTTTCTGATAATGCTGCATTCATTTTCAAAGAATCATTAGGACTTTGTTTTCGATTAAAAAGTAGTGACATTTTAAAAATAATCTGGTATTGTGCAGAGATTCACAAGGCTAAAAATCTTACAAATGATAAAACACCCAATGAAGCAAATGCCAGATGGGTCCTGTTTATTTTAGGGGGAATAAGCTGTAACCAAACCAAGAAATATTGTGTACAATTCAGAGTCATAGAGATGTACAGCATGGAAACAGACCCTTCGGGCCAACTCGTCCATGCCGAACAGATATCCCAACCCAATCCAGTCCCACCTGCCAGCACTCAGCCCATATCCCTCCAAACCCTTCCTATTCATATACCCATCCAAGTGCTTCTTAAATGTTGCAATTGTACCAGCCTCCACCTCTTCCTCTGGTAGTTTATTCCATACATGTACCACCCTCTGTATGAAAAGGTTGCTCTGTAGGTAACTTTTATATCTTTCCCCTCTCACCTTAAACCTATGCCCTCTAGTTCTGGACTCCCCAACCCCAGGGAAAAGACTTTGCCTATTTACCCTATCCATGTCCCTCATAATTTTGTAAACCTCTATAAGGTCACCCATCAGCCTCCGACGCTCCAGGGAAAACAGGCCCAGCCTGTTAAGCCTCTCCCTATAGCTCAAATCCTCCAACCCTGGCAACATCCTTGTAAATCTTTTCTGAACCCTTTCAAGTTTCACAACATCTTTCCG
>NC_057740.1:33682247-33691332 GCF_004010195.1 Chiloscyllium plagiosum
AAAAACAACCCTCCACCACCACCCTCTGTCTTCTATCTTTGAGCCAGTTCTGTATCCAAATGGCTAGTTCTCCCTGTATTCCATGAGATCTAACCTTGCTAATCAGTCTCCCATGGGGAACCTTGTCGAATGCCTTTCTAAAGTCCATATAGATCACATCTACCGCTCTCCCCTCATCAATCCTTTTTGTTACTTCTTCAAAAAACTCAATCAAGTTTGTGGGACATGATATCCCATGCTCTAAGCCATTGCTGACTATCCCTATTCAGTCCTTGCCTTTCCAAATACGTGTACATCCTGTCCCTCAGAATTCCCTCCAACAACTTGCCCACCACCGAGGTCAGGCTCACTGGTCTATAGTTCCCTGGCTTGTCCTTCCCACCCTTCTTAAACAGTGGACCACGTTAGCCAACCTCCAGTCTTCCGGCACCTCACCCGTGACTATCGATGATACAAATATCTCAGCAAGAGGCCAAGCAATCACTTCTCTAGCTTCCCACAGAGTTCTAGGGTACACCTGATCAGGTCCTGGGGATTTATCCACTTTTATGCATTTCAAGACATCCAACACTTCCTCCTCTGTAATTCCCATAATTACTATTTCTCTTCTCCCATGCCCTAAAACACTGTCCTTTTTAAGTCATCTTGCATTGTACAGCACATAGAAATGTTGGGTTGGTAGTGCACACATATGTAAAAGAAGTCTTTAATTTAATGGAAGAAAGATCCATTGGGTTCAACCCCTACTTCAGTGTGCTGAACGTTTTTTGTATTCACTGTGTTCAGCTAAAGCAATAAGTGTGGTGCAAAGCCATGACAGTCTGCCCTCATACTAATTCTGTGCAGCTCTACAGAGTGAACGATTGGATCTTGTCACCCAAGTTCTCTCTTAGATATCTCACAGCCAATTGTAATATCTGATCTGGTTCGAGTAAAATTAAAAAAATGAATAATTAGATACAACTTGTAAACACCACTACCAAAGCAAGGTCATCAGAAAAATCTCAGAGGCCTAGTGGTTGCAACAGAAAACACCGCATACTTGTTCATGTGTAGCTTCAATAACCGACTTATAATGGAATGTCCCTCCAGAATGGATGATGCATTACTCAGAATCCATAAAACTCTGGTTAAGAAAAGTTCATAACTTCTCTATTGTATTTTAAAATTGGAAGTATTTCTGTGTTTTAATAGATTCTGACAAGTTGGACTCAATGGCTTCTCTCCCATTGCCCTGATTCTTGAGAGGATTCAACAATCCTTACACCTGTTACATTCAATTAGTGTCTAAAAGAAAAGGGAGCAGCTAATTAAGTTGCATTGCATCCCTCAAACTATTTTGACCAGGTAAGAGTTTTATTTTTACTGACAAGAAATCAAGGTGTTAGGACAATTCTGAACCCTGGAAACATAATTCTGAATGGTGTTTTCACATTTTGACTGTTGGAAATTGGGATTATATGTTGTGATGTAACGACATAGACCAGATCGAAAAGTTGAAGTTCTAAATTGGAGGAAGGTTTTAATTAGGCAAGAACTGTCAGGCAAGAACTTTCAAAAGCTGACTGGGAGCAGATATTTTCAGGTAAAGGTTCGGCTGGAAAATGGGAAGCCTTCAGAAATGAGATAACGAGAGTCCAGAGTATGTTCCTGTTAGGGTGACAGGAAAGGCTGGTAGGTGTAGGGAATGCTGGATGACTAAAGAAATTGAGAGTTTGGTTAAGAAAAAGAAGGAAGCATATGTAAGGTATAGACAGGATAGATCGAATGAATCCTTAGAAGCATATTAGGCAATAGGAGTATACTTAAGAAGGAAATCAGAAGGGGAAAAAAAGAGGACATGAGATAGCTTTGGCAAATAGAGTTAAGGAGAATCCAAAGGGTTTTTACATATACATTAAGGACAAAAGGGTAACTAGGGAGAGAATAGGGCCCCTCAAAGACCAGCAAAGCAGCTTTTGTGTGGAGCGCAAGAGATGGGGGAGATACTAAAGGTGTATTTTGCATCAGTGTTTACTGTGGAAAAGGACATGGAAGATAGAGAATGTAGGGAAATAGATGGTGACATTTTGAAAAATGTCCATATTGCAGAGGAGAAAGTGCTGGATTCTTGAAACATAAAAGTGGATAAATCCCTAGGAAGTGATCAGGTGTACCTGAGGACACTGTGGGAAGCTGGGGAAGTAATTGCTGGGCCCTTGCTAAAATATTTGTATCATCGATAGTCACAGATGAGGTGCTGGAAGACTGGAGGTTAGCTAATGTGGTGCCACTATTTAAGAAAAGTGGGAAGGACAAGCCAGGGCACATTAGACTGGTGAGCCTGACGTTGCTGGTGGGCAAGTTGTTGGAGGGAATCCTGAGAGACAGGATGTACATGTATTTGGAAATGCAAGGACTGATTAGGGATAGTCAACGTGGCTTTGTGCATGGGAAATCATGTCTCACAAACTTGATTAAGTTTTTTGAAGTAGAGACAAAGAGGAGTGATGAGGGCAGTGGTGGATGTGATCTATATGGACTTCAGTAAGGTGTTCGACAAGGTTCCCAGTGGGAGACTGGTTAGCAACGTTAGATCTCATGGAATACTGGGAGAATTTGCCATTTGGCTCAAACTGGCTCAAAGGCAGAAGACAGAGGGTGGTGGTGGAGGGTTGTTTTTCAGACTGGAGGCCTGTGACCAGTGGAGTGCCACAAGGATCGGTGCTGTGTCCACTGCTTTTTGTAAGTTATATAAATGATCTGAATGTGAGTTTAAGAATGTATAGTTAGTAAGTTTGCAGATAACACCAAAATTGGACGTGTAGTTGACAGCGAAGAGGGATACCTCAGATAACAACAGGATCTTGATCAGATGGGCCAATGGGCTGAGAAGTGGCAGATGGAATTTAATTTAAATAAATATGAGGTGTTGCATTTTGGGAAAGCAAATCTTAGCAGGACTTATATACTTAAACACTAGGGAGTGTTGCTGAACAAAAAGACCTTGGAGTGCAGGTTCGTAGCTCCTTGAAAGGGGAGTCGCAGGTAGACAGGATAGTGAAGAAGGCGTTTGGTATGCTTTCCTTTATTGGTCAGAGTATTGAGTACAGGAGTTGGGAGGTCATGTTGTGGCTGTATAGGACATCGGTTAGGCCACTGTTGGAATATTGTGAGCAATTCTGGTCTCCTTCCTATTGGAAGGATGTTGTGAAGCTTGAAAGGATTCAGAAAAGATTTACAAGGATGTTGCCAGGGTTGGAGGATTTGAGCTACAGGGAGAGGTTGAATTGGCTGGGGCTGTTTTCCCTGGTGTGTCAGAGGCTGAGGGGTGACCTCATAGAGGTTTACAAAATCATGAGGGACATGGATAGGACAAATTGACAAAGTCTTTTCCCTGAGGTGGGGGAGTCCGGAATTAAAGGGCATTTTAGGTTGAGAGGAAAAAGATATAAGAGATCTAAGGGGCAACCCATTTTATGCAGAGGGTAGTACGTGTATGGAATGAGCTGCCAAAGGAAGTGGTGGAGGCTGGTACAATTGCAACATTTAAAAGGCATCTGGATGGGTATATGAATAGGAAGGGTTTGGAGGGATATGGGCCAGATGCCGGCAGGTAGCTCTAGATTGGGTTGGAATATCGGCATGGGCGAGTTGGACTGAAGGGTCCGTTTCCGTGCTGGAAATTTCTATGACTCTATAACATTTCTGATTGCTTTCATGGAATAACTGAATTGTACTGCATAGGAGGAAGTTTCTTGGTCCTTTATGCTTCTGCATTACATTACTGCTGAGCATTTCATAAGGCTTCATTGTGATTTAGGAGAAAGTGAGGACTGCAGATGCTGGAGATCAGAGCTTAAAAATGTGTTGCTGGAAAAGCGCAGCAGGTCAGGCAGCATCAAAGGAGCAGGTTAATCGACGTTTCGGGCATAAGCCTTTCTTCAGGAATCATTGAGATTTAATTCAGTTTTGGGATTGCTTTCCTCTTTTTAGCCTTATTTATTTAAGAGTAAATAGAAGCTAATTCAGATACATAAAAATAAAATTTAATCCTGAGTGCATTCTCAGCAGCTTATGTGTGTGTTATGAAATGCTAAGATAAACTGAAGTCCAACAAAAATTGGAGAAAATGCGAATCTAACGACTGGAGTGGAATGCTGATTCAGAACAAAGTGGTTAATTTTCACTTTCCAGGTCAAAATGTTATTGATCAAATTATTTCATGCACAGAAAAGTTAATAAGTGGGAGGGGGAAGAAGTAAGAGGAATAACTTAAATGGGAGTGAAAGATGATCAGCATGACTCACCGCAACAGCTTCCAGAATCTGTTTAACAGCATGAGCTGCATCCCTCTCACTGTAATATCCTTTCTCTACAATCCTGTATATTAAAGAGGTAACGTTACAAAATATTACCAACTTAGCAAAGTATTTGATTTGTTTTAGCAACTCAGCCAATAAGATATTCTTACTGAAAAAGGTTGCACAAGCTTAGACCTTTCCACTTCTGGAATTGAGGTTCAGACCTTCATTGTTGAACTGAAGCTCTTGGTTTCCTGTCTGTAAGCTTTCCAACTGAGTTTGCACAATTGTCCAGCACAAAGCAATCATTAATTTGGCAATTTCAGATCAGAACAATCACAGATTGATTTCTGTGAGAAGATGGCAAGAATGTAGTGGGGAAGAGTGTTCTTCAAAAGGCAAGGATGGGGCTGGGGCATGTTATTGTAGTAAAGTCAAAAGATTTATCATTCAAACATAGTTATATAATTGAACTAGGAGAGCTTGATATAACAAGGTGGCTGACATGAGTAAAAATCCATTTTTCAGTACTAACATCAACTTTGTATACAAATAAACAGAGCTAAAATTGTGCTTTTTTTGTAAAGTTTTAATTTATTTTGGAGTTTCCTTGCTTAGTCCTTACATTTTTATGAGCATTGCACAGTAACCATGATGATGGCATATCATGCTTCAGTACAGATATTTAAAGAAGACCACTGAATATAGTTAACTATAAAGACTTAGACCTTGAGATTGGACTATGATACAGGCTTGAATGATAAAGTTATTTTAATAAAGCCAACAGCCTTTTTTGTTCAAGACAATTGAATATGTTGCACACATAGATATTCATATAATGTAATCTCAAGCTCTAGAATCCAGCAAACTTCCTGAAGTCAGTTTTATTTGCCTTTTCCCCTGAACTGAGTGTGGTTTAGAAAAGGATCAGCTCACTTAACCCTCCTGTTTACAGAGACACTTTGGACCTTGTCAGCTTTAGGCAATCCTGGGGAAGGTGGGGAAAGCAGCTCACTGCTTTTGGGTGGGAGATTGCTGACAGCATACAAATTGGTTACTTTGGCTTGAAATCTTGGAAAATTCGTAACTCTGCAAATCCAACTGGGGAAGAGAATGCCCTGGACTATGGGGTGGGGTGGGGCAGGAGCAGTCCAGTTCACTGCCCTTGGAAAGAGTTTCAAGAGTGTTACAGACTGCAGAGGTCGGATCTCTGAAATGCCCACCTTGATGATCTGGAGCTTTGTCGTAGCAGTAGGAAAAAAAAACAATAAACAAAAGTAAAAGGCTCTCCAGAATCTCAACACACTCTTCATGCTGCATCCATGTCACATCCTATTTAAAAAAGACATAATTCAAAGGGCATGAAATTTAAATGCCTCAATAGCCTGAGCATTCCAATAGATTTACCCACTTTTTATACATATTCATGTCTAACTCTAACAACCCAAAACAGCACAACCTTTCCCAAATAGGTCACTGGATCTATCCAGAAAAAGTATCTTACCTCTCCAGAAAAGGGTATTGTTCTCTTGAAAAGTATAAAGCCTACAATTGGGTTTTGGATACTCCATTAATCGAAATTGGATTTGACTGAAGGAAGCTGCACTTTTACATGTGCAGTTGCTTATGTGATCCACAGATGTGCATTCCACAACCCACCCCTTTCTACACCTCAACCCGAGTGAAAAAAGCTCAATGGAGGCTTCCAGAGTCAGTGCTGTGGGCTATTTTGATTAAGTTGGAAGCCCTTTCTGTCATTGTGAAAATGCAGGCTTTAGGTCTCCAAATCTGACCAGATCTTTTTGGTCCTATAGTTCCCTCCAACTGATTTGCAAATTCTCCTTAATTAATCAAATAATGGGTGCTCAAATGTGTTGTTTCCTGTTATACAATTCACTCATTTGATGACAAACTTGCTATGAGACAATAACAACTTTGAGAAGTGTTGAGAAAGATTATTTAGTCTTTGTGTTGCATCTTATTTTTCTCAGAAAGACAATAGAATGGTAATTTTATGTCTTTGCTATTTGCACTTTTATGCTACATACTCCATATTGCCAGCAGTGTACACCATCTTTGGCATATCAATTTAACAATTGCACATCATGTCCATATAATAACATCAAGAGACCAGTTAGCTGGACAGCTAGTTTGTAAGGCAGAGTGATGCCAGCATCGTGAGTTCAACTCCAGTACCAGCGGAGGTAACCATGAATGACTCTCCTTCTCAATGTCTCCCCTCACCTGAGGCATGATGACAGTTGGGTTAAACCACCGCGCTCTCTCTATTGAAAGATGAGCCTATGTCTGGTGGAACTATGGCAACTTTACTTTTTTTTTTAAACGCACGTCATCTGCCTGTGGTAATTTAATTTCTTCTGGACATTGTCACTTCTTGAAGTAACAAAAGAAGTGTTACAAGGGGACATAAATTTAAGGTGAAGGGTGGAAGGTATAGGGGAGATGTCAGGGGTGGGTTCTTTACCCAGAGAGTGGTGGGGGCATGGAATGTGCTGCCTGTGGGAGTGGCAGAGTCAGAATCATTGGCGAACTTTAAGTGGCAATTGGATAGGTACATGGATGGGTGCTTAAGCTAGGACAAATGTTCGGCACAACATCGTGGGCCGAAGGGCCTGTTCTGTGCTGTATTGTTCTATGTTCTATGTTCTATGTTCTATGTTCTAATGGAGTTCTCTCTTTCTGCAGTATAATTTTCTGCTAACTCTTGACTTTATATATTTAGGAGGCAAAAAAGAATTGCTGGAGAAGCTGCATTAGGAGAGAGAGAGAGAGAGAGAAAGTGGAGTCAATGTTTCAAGGCCAGCGAACTAACAAGCTCTGTGCCATTATTATCTTTTCAAGATAAAACGTTTTAGAAGAATTTTATTTTCCACTGCTTTTTATTTATTTTGATATCTGAAGTCAATTTTCCCTAGAGTTTCAAGGAAATGACACATACATACAGACACAAACACACATTACATAATCAATCATTTTCTGTTTAATGTCTGTACATACCTGTCAAAAAGCTCCCCACCAGTCACCAATTCCAGAATCAGGATGATCTCTGCAGGTGTCTCAAAGATTTCCTTTAGTTTAATCTATAACACAAAATAATAAATGAGTCCCACTTTTGCTTCTTGAATACCATCTTCTTCATTGTTGACCGAATCCTCCGCTTTCCCTGAAATAATTAATTGATATACTTAAAGACATTTTAACATTTGAATCTGGAGGTTTGGAGAGTGCTGGAAGCTTTAAATGAGCATCTGAAAAGTAAAAGGTTAAACATGAGAAGTGTGCCGAATCTGCTCACTTGATCTAATATTTTAATTTGTTTTTCAATCAGTTCCTGAAGTGCTTGCCTCGTTATAACAGGTTGAATTCTGTTTTACTGTCAAACTATAATCTATTGTTTGGTAGTACAGAACTTGAATACCGCTGAAAAGAGGGGCAGATTGGAGAAGGTTTTTGTCTCACTCATCACAACAAATGGAAGAATGTTAAAATTTAAATGATCGCCATTTATCCTATCAGAGTAAATCATGCTGATTAATTTGCAAGTTAGCTGATTGAGGCATTGACATGGAGAAAGCAATAGGGAGGCATTGATTCTCCACACTTTAAGTAACTCAAAACAGATACAAGGCTGGATGTATTTCTTCTGTTTACAGAGAGTGACCCCAAGCTTCCAGTTGTGTTCTCTGGCCAACATTTGTGCCTCAGGCTTGCTGCAGTGTTCCAGCAAGGCACAGCACCAACTGGAAGAACAACAATTCATTTTCTGCTTGGGGACCCTGCAGCCTTCAGGATTCAGTAGTGTGTAATAATTTTACGGCCTGAACACCTTCTCTCATGACCTTTACCCACTGCAGGCTTTGTCATCACATGGGCTGCTTTCAGAACAGCTAACACACTTCCACCTACTTATGGTCCCCACTATCAGCTCTTCTTTCTCCCTGGCTTACCATTATCCATCCTCTTGTCTTTGAAACTGTTTTTCTCTCCCTCAGGGCTTCTGTCCACCTATTGCTTACCCCTTTACCTTCCCACCACTTGTCTTCAGCATATGTATCATCTTTTCCTTGCTACCAGCAGTTCTGAAGAAAGTTCTGCTTGAGCTCGTCCTGACTCGAAACAACTTCTCTTTTAACTCCTCTCATTTTCTTCAGGTCAGAGGGAAGGCCATGGGTACCCACATGGGCCCTAGTTATGCCTGTCTCTTTGGGAGTATATGGAACATTCTTTGTTCCAGTCTTATTCCAGCCCCCACCCACAACTCTTTCTCCAATTTATTGATAACATAATCGCTGCTCCTTCCATCTCTTGTCGAGAATTCAAAAGCTTTATCGATTTCACTTCCAATTTCCACCCCACCCTCACTGTCACCTCGTCTATCTCGGATTCCTCCCTTCCCTTCCTCGACATCTCAGTTTCCATTTCTGGGATAGACTGGCCATTAATATCCACTATAAACACACTGTCTCCCACAGTTAGCTAGACTATACATCCTTGCACCCTTCTTCCTGTAAATACTCTATTCCATTCTTCCAGCTCCTCCATCTCTGTTGCATTTGTTCTCATGATGCCAACTTCGACAAGGGAGCCTCCGAAATGTCCAGCTTCTTCGGTAACTGAGGATTCCCTAGCACCATTGTTAACAGGGCTCTCAACTGGGTTCGACCCATTTCCCGCAACAATCATAGGGTTCCCTTTGTCCTTACCTACCATCTCATCAGCATCCACATCCAGAAAGTCATTTGCTGTCATTTCCACCACCTCCAGCGAGATGCAACCACCAG
>NC_057740.1:33691383-33696802 GCF_004010195.1 Chiloscyllium plagiosum
TGGTTTCCTCTACATTGGGAAAACAAAGTGTAGACTGAAAATCCACATTCTGCCGGTCAAAATGATCCTGAGGTTCCAGTTGTCTGCCACTTCAACACATCACCCTGTTCCATGGCCAAACATCTCTGTCTCAAGTTTGCTGCAGTGTTCCAGTAAAACAGTGTAAGTTGGAAGAACAATACCCTGTAGCCTTCTGGTCTCAATATTGAGTTCAATAACTTTAGGACTTGAACTCCCCTATGTCCTAGCTCCCAATCACACAAAACAGGCAATTATCATATAGCTGCTATCACACACAACCCATCGTTAGCCAATAACAGTCTCCATTAATAGCTATTTACCCTCCTAGCCACATTATTATCCACCCCTTTGTCTGTCCAACTGTTCTTCTCTCTCTTTGGGTACTATTCCCATCTATTATTTACTTCTTACCCCCTCTCCCCACCCTATTTTCTGCATAAACACCAACATTTTCCTAGCTGTCACCAGTTCTGAGGAAGGGTCACCAGATATGAAATGTTAACTCTGATTTCTCTTCACAGATGCTGCCAGATCTGTAGAGCACTTCCAGCAATTTAGAACATAGAACTTAGAACAGTGCAGCACAGTACAGGCCCTTCAGCCCATGATGTTGTGCCGAGCCCTTATCTTAATCTAAGGTCAACCTAACCTAAACACCCCTCAATTTATTACCGTCCATGTGCTTGTCCAGCAGTCGCCTAAATGTCCCTAATGTCTCTGCCTCTAGTACCACCGTTGGCAGTGCATTCCATGCACCCATCACTCTCTGCGAAAAGGATCTACCTCTGACATCTCCACTATATCTTCCTCCAATCACCTTAAAATTATGACCTCTCATGACAGCCATTTCTGACCTGGGGAAAGGTCTCTGGCTACCTACTCTATCTATGCCACTCATTACCGTGTACACCTCTATCAAGTTACCTCTCTTCCTTCTTCTCTCCAGTGTGAAAAGCTCTAGCTGACTCAACCTCTCTTCATAAGACAAGACCTCCAATCCAGGCAGCATCCTGGTAAAGCTCCTCTGCTCTTGTCACCTAAGACTCCTTCACCTTACCATTCCTTGCCTGTCTCAGTGGGACAAAGTTGTCCAATACTCGCAACAAGTGCTCCTTAAACAGCCTCTACATTTCTGTTGTGCATTTTCCACAGAACAATTGTTCTAAATTTATAGTCCACAGCTCCTGTCTAATAGCAGTATAATTCCACTCCCCCCCCCCAATTAAATCCCTTCCCATACTGTCTGTTCCTATACCACTTGGTGAGACAGTTATGGTCGCTGCCATCGAAATGCTCTCCCACTGAAAGATCGGACACCTGGCCTGGCCCGTTGCCTAGTGCCAAATCCAATATGGCCTCCCCCCAGTGGTCTATCTACATATTGAGTCAGGAATCCTTCCTGACACACCTGACAAAAATCGGCTCCATCCAGACCATCTGCACAAAAGGGGTTCCAATCTATATTGGGGAAGTTGAAGGCACCCATAGCAACAATATAGCAACAACACCGTGGGCGGCATGGTGGCACAGTGGTTAGCAGTGCTGCCTCACAGCACCAGAGACCCGGGTTCAATTCCCGCCTCAGGCGACTGACTGTGTGGAGTTTGCACGTTCTCCCCGTGTCTGCGTGGGTTTCCTCCGAGTGCTCCGGTTTCCTCCCACAGTCCAAAGATGTGCCATTCAGGTGGCACAAATTGCCCATAGTGTTAGGTAAAGGGGTAAATGTAGGGGAATGGGTGGGTTACTCTTCGGCGGGTCGGTGTGGACTTGTTGGGTCGAAGGGCCTGTTTCCACACTGTAAGTAATCTAATCTAATCTAAAAAAACTCTGTTGCATCTGTACCTTTCCAAGACATGCTGTCCAATCTGTTCTTCTATCTCTCTGCTGCTATTGGGGGAATCTATAGATGATACCCAATAAAGTGACTGCTCCTTTCCTGTTACTGACTTCCACCATTACTGACTCAATAGACAAACCCTCCTCAACAACCTTGTTTTCTGCAGCTGGGATGCACTCTCTAATTAACAATGCTACTCCCCTCCTCTTTTACCCCCCTCCCTGTTCTTTTTAAAAGATCTAAACCCTGGAACATCCAGCAACCATTCCTGC
Organism: Chiloscyllium plagiosum; assembly: GCF_004010195.1. Classification (NCBI taxonomy): domain Eukaryota; kingdom Metazoa; phylum Chordata; class Chondrichthyes; order Orectolobiformes; family Hemiscylliidae; genus Chiloscyllium; species Chiloscyllium plagiosum. The sequence goes on from NC_057740.1 coordinate 33,693,514, forward strand.
CCCCGTATCCTCCATGTCTCCGTTATGGCCAGAACATTGTAGTTCCAAGTACTGATCCATGCTCTAAGGTCATTACTCTTATTTCTGATGCCCTTTACATTGAAACAGATACACTTTAACCCATCCCTTTGCCCTAACAACTGTGTATCTTTCCTGACAGACTCTTTGCATTCTATTTCTACGCATTCAGCAACTATCCTCTCCTTTGATCTGTAGCTCTGATTCCCATCTCCCTGCCAAACTAATTTAAATCTCCCGAAGTGCTCTAGCAAATCTCCCGCCCAGGATATTGGTGCCCCTCCAGTTTAAGTGCAACGTCCTTCATGTACAGGTACCACCTTTCCCAGATAGTACCCTAATGGTCTACATATCTGAAGCCTTCCCTCCTGCACTAGCCCTGCAGTCATGTGTTTAGCTGCACTCACTCCCTGTTCCTCGCCTCACTGGCACGTGGCACTGGCAGTAATCTAAGTAACTATAGTGATTGTCTTAAACAAGTGTAGCCATTGTTAAAATATTAAAATGCCCGAAGAGTACTCCTTTGATAAATTGATGGCTGTAAGTGCCTGAAATGTTACTAAAGCTGCCTTGTAAATCCTGGCAAGAAAAATCATGCTAGTTAAAAGATCTTCAATTCTATCAATGTAGATTCCTGGTTATTTTTGATTGCTATGGTGTTTGAGGCAATGCTCTTGGCTGCTTTGGCCACAGTTTGGCTGAAATAGGAAGAAAGGTTTGTGGAGATGCTGAACTGTTTTACAGGAGTTTCCTGTTTTTTAATTGTTGAAATTGGAATGATGCTGGTTTACCTTTGAGGCACCCAAATGAGGAGAAAAAGCACCAGCCAAGGTGAACATTAATCTGCAGAAGTTGATGGAGGGAAGGTTTCAAAGGGATTATAAGGCAGTGGGTCTTCAGAAATGGAATGTGAATTGGAATTTCATTGAGGAAGTGTGTGTAAGGCAACTATATTCAACATGGACAAATTACTTCCCAATGCCACCTATTAGAGCAAGGAGTAGAGCCCAATGCTAGGTAAGCATTGCACTGCCAGTGGCAGTGGAATTGACTGTGGCTGTAAGCCTTTATACCTCCAACATTTGCAAGCTGCTTTTTGTAAAGTCAGTATCACCTGTCAATTACTGTGAAAATGGCATTTCAGAATGTTCTTCCTGCACTGTTCACTAGCTTTCCCATACAGGCTGACAAGCAGGAAAAAAACACACTGGGATTTAAAATGGGAGACTGGACTCGCTGCCTTTAAGAGTGGTTAAATCAGAAACTCTTGTAACCTTTGAGATGCATTTACCTGTGTTGCCTCAGCTTCCAGAGCTAGAAAATGGGAATAGTGTGTCAGAACTTTGTTGACTGGCACAGACATGATGGGCTATATGGCCTCCTTGTGTGCTGTAACCATCCATGATTTGCCATATTTCAGGATTCCATCAAATACTCAGTTGTAGTGCTTCCCATTAGGAAACAGTAATATATGAGCAACTGGAAGCTGTTTTTCTTGAATAAAAGCAATACAAACACGTAACCACAGTGGTGCACATTTCCTGGTAGTTGTCATGATGCTTTCAAAATGTCAGTCCTCAATGCTCTCACTCAGACTATCAAGTGGGTGGGATAATGGATATGCCCTCACCAATCTTGGAACAGGTATGGAGAACCAATGTAATCACATCCAATAGCAAACCATTGCAGTCTTAAAACACTTCTTTAGCTGGGTGTAGGCTGGGCTGTAGTTTTTCCTTTGCCCATTATTATCAGCAGTTTTCAGCTAGATACAATTATCAGCACTACATGTGCCCATTCTCTTTAAATATTACAGCCTGCTTTTAAGTAGTGCCAGCAGCATGATATTGATCTCTCCTCCAATTTGGTGACTTGACAATGAACAGCACAAGCGATGCTGACAGCTCACATGATGTATTTAAATTAGTCAGATGGACCAATTTGAGGCTTTATTAGATTGAGTGTGCATCCTGTGCACAGCACTCTGCTGAGAAAATGTCTTAAACCAATTTTGCCCTTTTGTTTATATGCTCGCCCTCAAATGCACACAATATAGTAGTAATCCTAGAACATTGTTTTTGCCTTCTACACTGTAGTATACCAGAGGTTATTTTTCTTAAATGCTGAAACAATCTCAATCTTTTTAAAGCCCACAAGAGTGCTTCCTTGCCTGCCTTGAGGTGGGCAAGGTGACAGAAAGCAACCTTGTGAATATTACACTTTTGCAGGATTTTGCAAGGCATAGCAGTCTTCCTTCTTGTTGCAAAGTTAATGCATTTCTCAAACTAATTCCCTTGAGTACTCAGTCAGTACTTACACCAATTGTCAGCATTTTAAACTCTCAGTGTTTCAACTGATGTGTCAGTTTGGCAATTCACTAGAAAATCCAACTTTTTACACTGGATTTGGACTCATCAGTTAAACAATTAGATCAGTTGAAAGGTGGGACTGGAAGCTGTCAGAAACATTCAGGCATAGATTAGATGGTGGGACCAAAGTCTGTCAAAGCCAGATTTATCAGAAGATGCTATTGGAACAGTGTCAGAGCCAATCTATCAGGCATTTCTTTCTTTCTTTTGTTGATACTTCCACATAAACAGAATGTTGACATTTTTCTTAAGTGGGTTAACAGCTTCTGAGGATCAAAGGGGTGGATTATAGATTCTCCTGCTCGCGAGTTTAAAGGCACGAGCATATAAAGTACAGTGCCCAGCACTTACTCTGATGCAGTTTTAATAGTGGCATGGCTGGCATTGGGCAGTCTGGCTGCTGACTAGCCTAATATGTGAAAAGATCCCTTACTCATCTGCTCAGCCAGATTCAGCACAGCTCACTAGAAATGGCCACTGCTTGTGGCAGTGCTGTTTTACTGGACATCTCCCAGCCTCCAAGGGGAGGCTTCCTGTCCCTGAAGAGTGGAAGTCCTGTGACCAGTTTATTAAGATTCAATCAGCCGTTCTTCCCACAGAAGCCCCCCAACCCCATTTTTAGGGCAAGTGAGAAGGGCAGGGGAGAAATCCATAAATTTAGCCGGAAAATAAAGGTGGTTTAGCAAATTTTCTCCAAATTATAAATAACACACTTGCTGTTGTGGTTCTGTTCGCCGAGCTGGGCTGGAAATTTTTGTTGCAAACGTTTCGTCCCCTGTCTAGGTGACATCCTCAGTGCTTGGGAGCCTCCTGTGAAGCGCTTCTGTGGTGTTTCCTCCGGCATTTATAGTGGCCTGTCCCTGCCGCTTCCGGTTGTCAGTTTCAGCTGTCCGCAGTAGTGG
>NC_057740.1:33697008-33698972 GCF_004010195.1 Chiloscyllium plagiosum
CCAGCTCGGCGAACAGAACCACAACAACGAGCACCCGAGCTACAAATCTTCACCTAAACTTTGAACACACTTGCTGCTAAGGTGCATTTGAAAATGTTTTTCCTCCTGAAAGAAATGGAAGATTCCTTGAAATGGAAGCAGGCCTGTCCAGTCTGTTTTGAGGTTTGTGTGCTGTAGGAATAGTAGTATTAACAATATACTCATCCTATTTTTAGATCTCTTTATTCTCATTTCCTTTGAACCAGCCATCTGATATATTTTTAAACAGTAAAGTCTCTTTCAGTCACTAATAGTGCACCCCACAGCCTGATAATCGTCAATGCAAAACAACATTTGTCCAGCTCCCTGCCCTAAAGCTCTTGCATTCAGTTTTTTGTCCAAGTTTTCATTTCAACATTAGATTGTAGTAAAAACGAAACTCCTATGCTTAATATCTGTGACCTTGGATTCGGCCATTGTTCATGCATTAGAAGTTTTTTTTTAACTTGAATAAACAAATTCTTTTAAGGCAGCTCTGATTATTTCACGACCTAGAGTATTGTAATTGAGCAATGATTGGTCAGGACTACATAAGAAAACTAATTTTGGATTTAAATTAATGGACTAAAACTGGGTGATTACAGTGGATTTCAAAATTGGGAACTGTATGCATTTTACATTTTAAATATTAAATACTGAATAAATGAACGTAAATATATAAATATATTTACAAGTTAGGGACAGGCTTTAAAGTTAGTCAAGCATGAATTGATGAATTGGCGTTTGAAGTTATGGGGAGCTAGAAATATTGCAGTATTTCTTTAAGAAAGAAAAAACAGCGAAGAACGTAATGACTTATCCCCTTCGGGAAGTACCAATAGGGGACAAAGAGATTGGGTTTGTGAGTGCCCCCCTCACCAGTAGGGAGGTCAGAACATTTAAAAAGGAGATGAAGGTCCTGGTTGAGGATCCGGTGGGGTTGTCTGAACCAATTGATCAATTTTTGGGGCCCAGTCTGTATACGTGGGCTGAGTTAATGTCTATTATGAATATACTATTTACTGGGGAGGAAAGCGGACTTATACGAGGAACAGCCATTAAAATATGGGACAGGGAACACCCGATTGGAGATGGGGATGCTGGACAGGGAGAGACGAAGTTTCCAATCAGAGATCCCCAGTAAAAAAAAACCAAAACCCGGAGCATAGAGAAGAAATGAGGGAATTGAAAGACCTGATTCTAAAAGGAATAAGAGAGGCAGTTCCGAAGTCGCAGTATCTGACTAAAGCCTTTGAAGTTAGACAGGAGAAAAATGAGACTCCTTCAGCTTTCTTGCAAAGATTAAGAAACTCAATGTGGAAATATTCTGGAATGAACCCTGAGGACCCAGTGGCACCAGGGTCTTTTGAAAGTCCATTTTGTGACAAAGATACAGAAGATAGAAGGGTGTAGTGAAAAACCATTAGATGAATTGTTAAGAGAGGCACAGAGGTAGTTAAGAAAAGAATGGAACCAATATTGAGCAACCGGAGCAGCGGGTGGCAGCATGTAGGGCAGAGAGGAAAGGGGAGAGGGAGAGGACAAGGGGGCAGCACGGTCATCGCTGAATTTTAAACCAAAGAAAGTAGAAATGTCGACACGGTCAATTACTGTTTCGGGGGTAAAAGGGGAAGGATTTGAACCTATGATGATAGAAAGTCCTAAGGATAGGGTCACAGGGGAATTGTTGTATATCCCTGATATAGGAAGTAAGTTACTAGGGAGAGACTTAATTATCCTCTTAGGACTGGAGATTGGGATTCAGGAAAAAGAATTAGGTGTACAAATAGCAATGTTGACAGAGGATGTGGAGAGAGAGATAGACCCTATTGTATGGGCTAGGGAAGGGAATCGTGGAAAACTACAGATCCCTCCCCTTCTAATAAATTTAAAAAGGAAAGGGGACATTGTCTGTGAGCGACAATATCCCATTTCCATAGAAGGTA
>NC_057740.1:33701767-33747399 GCF_004010195.1 Chiloscyllium plagiosum
GGGATGGGGTCAAACGGCCTTGTGAGGCAAGAAATAAGCATTTTGTCACAGACAATGCCGGATAAGGCAAGACATGGACAGGAGTAATGGGGCCAGTCTTAGGGAAGTGGAGGATGTAAACAGGGGAGGAGCAATGTAAAACAAAAGAAACCAAATTATATAAATATTGTGTATGAATTGAATTTGGTGTGTATGTCCTCTGCCTTATAGGCACGGGACATCACACCCACTTGCAAGTGTGAAATAAATGACACTACTGATTCAGATCTCGTCTCGGACTGAAATTATTGAAGTGAGTGAGCTTTGTTTCTCACAATCCCTAACATGATTCATGTTTTGTGGCATGGAGGCAAGAACTGTGTAATTATTTGGAGAGTTACAAATGGGATCGATTACTGTGCGATTCCCATTTCTGATTGAAGATCGACAGAATGTTGTTGATAAATCAGCCTAAGGCCTTTTGGGCTAGGACAAATCCGAGGATTCTGTAGGGATGTCCTGAGGGAGAGATGAATGGCCTCAAGCAAGTTGCTCAGTCAGAAACTTTGAATTCCCTTCTGAAAAGCACTGTAGCCATATTCATATCACAAATTGCAGTGGTTCAAGGATACAGCCCATCACAAACTTCTGATGGGCAATTAAGGGTGGTCTACAAATACAGCCTTGCCAGTGACATTTGCATCACATGAACAAATTAAAATCAAACATGTATGGTGATGCAATTAGATATATGTTCAATCAGTATGTAAGGTAAAGCCAATATAATCCTACCAGACAATATGGCTGCTCTGTCTTGAGAGACATAACTGGTTGTGGTTTAACCTGAGGGTTACCACACCTCAAGTGAGGGAGAGGTTGAGAAGGAACATCCTCCATGGTAATCTCAGCTGATGTGATAATTGAAACCACACTGTAGGCATCACAGTGAGTCACTAAGCAGCTGTCCAGCCAACTAAGCTAACCAACACTCATATCCTTCCAGTTAAACATAGAAGGTATGGTTAGTAAGTTTGGAGATATCACCGAAATTGGTGGTGGAGTGGACTACCAAGATGGTTACGTCAGAGTACAACTGGAGCTTGATTAGATGGGCCAATGGTTTAAGGAACGGCAGATGGATTTAAACAAATGTGAGGTGCTGCATTTTGGTAAGGCAAATCAGGTCTAAAACATTTAATGGTAAGGTCCTTGGAAGCATTCCTTAACAAAAAGATCTTGGAATACAGGTTCACAGTTCCATGAAATTGGAGTCACAGGTAGACAGGATAGCAAAGAAGGTATTGGTATACTTGCCTTTATTGGTCAGTGCATTGAATATAGGAGTTGGGTGTGGCTGTGCAGGACATTGGTTAGCCCACCTTTGGAATTCTGTATTCATTGCTGGTCTCCTTGCTATAGGTAGGATGTTGTGAAACTTGAAAGAGTTCAGAAAAGATTTACAAGGATGTTGTCAGGATTGGAGGGTTTGAGCTAAAGGGAGAGGCTGAATAGGTTGGGGCTATTTTCCCTGGAGCATTGGAGGCTGAGGGGTGACCTTACTGAAGTTTATAAAATCATGAGGGGCATGGATAGGGTGAATAGCCAAGGTCCTCTCCCCATGGTAAGTGAGTCCAAAACTCGATGGCATAGGTTTAAGGTGAGAGGAGAACGATTTAAAGGGTCCTAAGGCACAACCCATTTTCATGCAGAGGGTAGTGTATGTATGGAATGAGCTGGTCCAGGATGTGGCGGAGGTTGGTGCAATTACAACATTTAAAGGACATCTGGATGGGTATGACAAATAGAAAGGATTCAAAGGGATATGGACCAAATGCTGGCAAATGGGGCTCAGTTAATCAAGAATATTTGATCCACATGGACAAGTTGGACTGAAGGGTTTGTTTCCATGCTGTACAGCTTTATGACTTTAAGTGACCAGGAATACCTCCTTGTACACTGGTGCAGCCTGTGAAGGTTAGGAGTAAGAGGGGGTACGAAGAATTGATAATCCATGCAATAAAATTGAGATTGGGACCCGTGCATGCTCATTCAAATTTTAGTCAAAGTTTATTTGATGCTTTGTTATTTCTGACTTCACCTTTGAATGTTTGCATCCACCAGTGACCAACCCGGTTCCTTTCCTGCCATGATTTGACAACAATGCATTGACTCCTTCCCCTCCTCCCCCACTCCACCCTAAGTTTACATTATGACTACTTAGCAAGAAGCAGCTTTGCCCTGTCAATGAGATGGTAATGTAATTGCAACCTTAGCCAGCAATCTGTCACAGCACATGTTTATGGAAGATATGCCACTCTGAAACTAAAGTAAGCAACAGATTCATGGCCTGACATGCACGTTAATCTCAATCCCAGGAAAAAAAAGGCCTTAAACGTCTTGAGTTAGTGAGTTATTCTCATTTCTCATATGCTTGAACTTAGTGTCCTTTGGATAGCTTAAATCAAATATGACAGACACATATAGTGTCTGTTTTGTTTAAAATACGTGCTGATTGTAGTTTAATCTCCCCCCCCCAACTCCACTGGCTAAAAATGTTCATTTCAAATTCCCATTTAACAATTGATGACTGCATTTTAACAGTGCAGACAAGAAATTAACTAAAATTTCATTGCATAATTTACAGAAGAAATTAAACTCTTAGCACTAATGGCCAAACATTCAGTTGTCCTATATACATGCAGTTAATTTTGGAATCTAAAACAATTTTGACCATACATCATCGTTATCCATTGCAGAATAGGACTTCACTCATAAACACCTACAACATAAATACTTTCACTGGTACCCTATAGATTCTGACTGAAATTGTCAATTTAAATATTAAATTGGAATACATTTGGAACAGCTGCAACATAAGTTGCTTTCACAGGAATTAAACGTGACCTAAATGTTTCATGCAACATCTCCCCATTAGATTCTCAAGGCTTTTTCAGGTTGATGCTTGATCATGGAAACCCTACAGATATTAATTACTTCATCGAATTTTGAGTCTGCTGAATGCCAAAAGATGAGACATTTTGTATTGACTCTTATGATTGCTCTCTGGACTCAGGGAGAAGTGGATCACTTCATTGTGTTTAAATAAGGTTATATTTTGTGTCAAGAAAGAACCTAAGGTGAAAAGATTACAATTGAACATTTTGGTTCAAAGTGTTGATCAGGATAGGGATGGCATCAGAGAGGGACCGCTGAGTTCATCAGCGGAGATGTTGTCCAGTCAAGAATGTTGTATCATTCTTGTTATTTCAATTATATATTATAATTGCTTCCCCCACTCTAAACATGGATGGTGTAACTGGTTGAGTACTTTGACTGAAGCATCATAAGTGAGGCATCATAAATGAGGCAAAATTATAAATTGGGATCTGCATTGTTTCATTTACTTTTATACTTTAACAGTTCATACACATTTCCATGTTTCTATTAGTAGACTATTATTTAATATTTTTTCCATTTATATTCACAAACCAGGGAAAATCATTCACACAATAATTTTCAAAAGGTCAAAAAACATAGTAACATTGCACCCTCCCCAGGTCAGCCTCATTGAAAGCACATAGAGCTAAATTATTTCCACTGGGGCAGTATCATAAGATTATCATTGAGGCATTGCAGTTTGGGCTGCTCCACACAATTAACATACATCAGAAACAACCCTCTATCTTGGTAAATATTTCTTTTTTAAAAACCTTAAAAAATGCAACCATAATCTAGTTATTGTAAAACAGCTGATGTTTAATGAAATATACTGACACTGAATTCTGCTGGAATAACTTTCTGGTGTATATCCATTTCTAAGTTTTCAGATTGAAAGATGTGACAAATTCTTCCATAATACTTCCTTCCGATAAAATATTAATTTTGCTGTGGTAGGCTAGCAGTCAGTGGAGCGCTGAGAAAGTGCACTAACTGTTAGGGTGTCACACTGCTGAGAAGATGTTTCACTTTGGTGAATGTTACAGATTCTGTAGCACTTTTCAAGGAGGATTAAAGTGATTTCTGTTTTTCCTAATGACTTTATGTCAATTATGTATGAAAAAGTTTCATAACTTGTCTGTATTGCTGAAAGATTTTGCTGGCATTTTACATATGGCAAACTTGCGCTTCAAAAAAAAAGCTGCATAAGCAATATAAATGCAACTATCACCACTCTGAATTTATTCACCTTAAGGCGTGATTCATGCTCACATGTAAACTCTGTGGGTGGTAACGTTCTTATGGAGTAGATACTGATGTTTTCTGCAGCTGCAACTGACATCAAATTTCCAACCAGTTAAAACAAAGATGGTAGTCTTGTTGGGGAAGGAGGGAAGAGATCAGGTGGTCATGGCCCATGTGAGAGCCAACAACATAGATAAAACCAAGGGAGTTAGGATGCAAGTTAAAGCGCAGAACTTCAAAAATTAGAATCAAATCATCGCTGGATTGTTACCTGAGCTACATGCCAACTGGCATAGAGTCAAGCAGAATATAAAGCTAATGAATGTAACTCAGAGTGCAGTGGGAAGAAAAGGATTGGATGCATGGCGCAATGGCATCAGTAGTCAGGGAATAGCAAGTTTTTTTTCCACTGGGATAGACTACATCTAAACAATGCTGGGACCAATTTCCTGGGCAATTGTGTAACCTGGGCTATGGACTGGACTTTAAATGAACAAGAGGTGGTGGAAGGTTTAGGTGAAGCAACATTCAGTAATCCAAAGTAAGAGGTTGAAGCATTGGAATGGTGTAGCAATCTGGGTAAAGACAAGCAGAGCAGGACAGGAATAAAAATTGCAATTCAAGCGTATAAGGTCACAACAGGAAATTGAGGTTAAACAATTAAATCAAATGTTCTTATTTGAAGGCATGAGAAATAAGTGAACTCGTGACAAAAATAGAGGTAAGTGATTCAGATCTAATTCAGATGAGGCAGAGGTTTAAGAGGGAGGCAGTAACTCAACAAATGAAAAGATAGCCTGCTCTGCAGCCATAGAGCACTGTGGATAGGATGTTTGTGTGAGCGGTGTTCTGCACTCAATGATAAATGCTTTAGAACAGAATCCAAGTCCGCACTTTTCATGAGAGCATTATTTCAATTAACCAAATGTTATAAAACTCACACCTCACTGATTATTAGCTCCACATATTTATACAACTAATTCACACTAATTAACAATTCATATATATTCATTCCCTCGTCCCTGATTTAATTAGATCTCAAGTATCCCATCAGACCCTAATAAATGATAACAGATTCCACTTTATATTGTTATGAAGATGTGGATGTACTGTATCTTTAATAGAGTTAGAAGCTAGCAAAACTACCTGACACAGCACCAAGTATTCTCAATAAGGTAATAATGTAATACTTGGTCGTAAACTAGATTATCTGGGTTGCTGGAAATGACAAAACAGGTTTGAATTAGGCCAATCAGTTTAAATTACACCCCGAAAAATACCAAACTCCAATTAAGTTTGAATTTAGTATATTGACAATTTTAAAAGCCAATGACACAATCTAATGCTTTGGGGGTATAAGACTGGGGAGGATTGGATAATTGAGAGGAGAACTGCTAAGCCACCAGCATGTAAAGACTACCTGAAAAATATCTCTCTTAAAGATACCTTTATCAAACAGTAACCTGTGAAGCAGAATCCCCAAGAAGAAAAGAAGACAGGAATACGGAGAAGAACCAAAAGCTGCCTGGTTTTGAGATAGGAAGTTTTGTTTTGTAAATCAGGAGTTTTATCGAACTAGTATTATAGAAGGGAAGGTAAAAGATAGGTTAGAGGAAGGAGTTGTAAATAGTTGTTAGTTAATTATTCTCTGTTATACTTCAAGAAATAGAGTTGTTAATTTTTACTTTAAATAGTTCTTAGCCTCTCCAATTTTCACAGATTACTGCACGGGATAAATCTTTTCTATGTTGCTGGTTTAAATTAAGCAGGAGGGTTTACCCCATTTCGTCACAATATTTATAAATAAATTAATAATAAAAACAAACTAAACAAAATGAACAAAACCACAACACATCATACTTTTTACTTACATACATTACATACTTTACCCTCAAAAGGAAGGTGATGGCCTAGTGGCATTATTGCTAGATTATTAATCCAGAGATCATGGAAATGTTCTGGGGACCTGGACTCAAACCCTTCTATGGCAGATGCTGGAATTTGAAATCAATAATATCTTGAATTAGGAGTCTAATGATGATGAAACCATTTTCAACTGTTGGAAAAAACCCATCTTGTTCATAAGTGTCCTTCAGGGAAGATATCTGCTGTCCTTACCTGGTCTGGCTTACACATGACTCCAGATCCACAACAATGTGGTTGACTCTTGCTGCCTTCTAGGCAATTAGGGATGGGCAATAAATGCTGGCCTGGCCAGTGACACCCACATCCCATGAATAAATAACAAAGAACAAAGAAATCAGGTAGCTGCCAACTGCTAGCCTGCTGTTTCAATGTGGAAATCTGTTCTCCAGTATCTGTTTTTAAAGCTGTACTATCGATCTGGTCTTTTTTTCATTCACATATTTTGATTTGTGTATGTTTTCCTGGTGATATTGTTGTAGTACTGTACAGATGTTACTGCTGAATCCTTTTGAATTAGGGTCATAGAGCTGTATAGCATGGAAACAGACCCTTCAGTCCAATTTGTCCATGCCGACTAGATATCTTCAATTAATCTAGTCCCATTTGGCTCATATCTCTAAGCCCTTCCTGTTCATATACCCATTCAGATGCCTTTTAAATGTTATAATCTTACCAGCCCCCACCACTTCCTCTGGCAGCTCATTCCCTACACCCATCATCCTCTGCTGTTCCTTTCATCCCTTTGAAATCTTTCCCCTCTCACCTTAAACTAGTTTTGGATTCCCCTACCCTGGGGAGACCTTGGTTATTCACTCTATCCATACCCCTCATGATTTTATAAATTGCTACAAGGTCATCCCTCAACTTCCAATGGTCCAGGGAAAATAGCCCCAACCTATTCAGCCTCTCTCTAGAGCTCAAACCTTCCAACTCTGACAACATCCTTGCAAATCTTTTCTGAACACTTTCCAGTTTCACAACACCCTTCTGATAGCAGAGAGAGTAGAACTGAATGTAGTATTCCAAAAGTGGCCTAACCATTGTCGTGGACAGCCTCAACATGACTTCCCAACTCCTATATTTAATGCACTGACGAATAAAGGCAAGCATACCAAATACCTTCTTCATTATTCTGTCTACCTGCGATTTCACTTTCAAGGAACCATGAATCTGCACCCCAAGGTTGAAAACAGAAATTAACTAAAGAAGAAATACTTGCAGAACACAATGGCGTGGTACGCTGTTCCCGCATGCGCAGAACACAGGAAACCGTCTTTTGCGGGCTTTTTGTTGTACACGTCATCCAGACTATAAAAACTGATGTACCTCTTGTTCGGGGAGAGATGGTGTGGTCAAGTACCATGGTTAGGGTCAGAATCACGCTGCTCCTCTCAAAAGCTTTTGATTTAATAAATGTAATTGACTTGCTTCTAAATTTGAGTTTTATTAATTTTACTACAACAAATTGGCACAGCGAGCAAGGTACAGTTCCCGGTCCTGGATAGGGTGACCACATCCCAGAAATCGGGGCAGGATATCGGACAAAAGCAGGTCAAACTACAGAAGCTGTAGATCTGGTAAGAGTGAAGGAGAGATTGTCTGTTTGTGGCCTCTGAGTTAAGTCATACTCAGACGCCAGTGTGATTGTTCCTGCCTGAGATAAAGGCCTAATTTAAATAAGTGGGACACAGGGAAATGATCACTCCCTAAAACAGGTATTGCTGGACTCTGATAGGAACGATTCAGGTGAGACGCAGCCGGTGGGAAATCATGCATGGCTGATGGGTAAACGCGATCGACCGACAGAGGATCTGTGAGTATAATCCTATCAGTGTTATGGCAGGCCAGGGAGATCAAAGGGGACTGCCGGGGGTCTCTCATTAACCAGTATATGTATATGATAGATAGACATTCACTCATCAGACAGATGAGGAAGAGCGGATGGGAGCCATCCCAGACCCTAGATCTACAGCAAAATTGACTCATGCACATTGAGAAAGATAAGACCAAGAAAATAGGTGTCCTTTTGGTCCACCAATTGGCTGGCCTCATAGGTCAAACTTTGGAGTCCATAAAGAAATGAACCAAGGAAAGGCAAATGCTTCAATCCCGACTAAGGGAACCGGAAAAGAAAACTCAGTTCCTGGAGGATAGTCAGTGGGAATCATGGCCACCTTATAATACCCGGGAGGCCCTTGTCACACCGCCTGAACCGACGGACGACCCTCCCGAGGGAACTAACTCGGCCCTGGTAACTAAAATATAAACTGTTTACACCAGGTGAATTGCAGCAGATCTGAGCTTTCCTGGGTGGCTTCCTGCAATTTGTTGTAGTAATATTAATAAAACTCAAATTTAGAAGCAAGTCAATTACATTTATTAAATCAAAAGCTTTTGAGAGGGGCAGCGTGATTCTGACCCTAACCACGGTACTTGACCACACCATCTCTCCCCGATCAAGAGGTACATCAGTTTTTATAGTCTGGATGGCGTGTACAACAAAAAGCCCGCAAAAGACAGTTTCCTGCAATAATAATGCAAAGTTTTGGGTTGAATTAGATACCAACTGGCTGGGCCACCACCTACATTTAAGTGATATCCACCAACTGGTCCGGGCTGTATGCACCTCAGGACAAGTGACATCTCGTATCTGACGGGCCTGACATAGCCGATGCCGCACAGCAACGAAGTCAAGATTATGGGAAAGGCAGGTTGACCCAAGGCACCCCTATTAAAGCAGATATCGAGGATCAGCAGGAGCTCTTCGGCATATTTAAGGCCGAAAACCAGCATATTCTGGGGAAACCGCCCACCCATTGGGAAAAAATAACAAACACCAAACTACAGAAGGGCGTGCCTGTAAAACAGGAAAAGCTATGCAGTGTTACAAAGACAAAATCCAGACCCACGTGTCACAATTGTGGCATTTTGTCCAGGATTGTAGGGGGAGGAAACATAACAACGGGAAGCCCACTTGTGCCTGTCAGTACTATGGCCAAAGGGGCCACTCTGAAGACACTTGTTGGGAAAAACACAGCAAATCAACAAACACCGAGAATACATCGGACTGATGTCCGGCAGCCCCCATGGGCACGGGTGATAAGGAGGGAAGGATTTACGTGTCAGCACTGGTAGGGGGCAGAACAGTGTGAGATACTAGTGGACACAGGAGCCTCCATATCTATTAGTGACCTACCCTTGCCCACAACTAACAAAATGATTATGTGAAGGGGATTAGTGGACAACGAACCCCTGCGTACTTGAGTGAGACCATTCTAGTAGAAATCAGTATCCTGTATGTACTGATATGATTTTATGTATGTAAAAACAATGAAGGAACTAATATGGGAAATGATTTAATGAAGGAGTACAAAGTCCTTATAGACTGTGGGAAGGGTTAATTAATCTGGCCCTGTCCCGATGGGAGAAAGGAAAGAATGGAGACTTATGCGAGCCACTTGAGCACTGTCCAAATCGCCTCCTCTGCAGCTCGCGACTGGCAACTAGAGGATAATGGCTTTGGGGCCATTTGTGCCTCTATCCCAGGGGTGTGGCCAAAGACTAAATTAGATATAGGCTTGATTAAAATTGCCCCCGTAATCGTGGAGGGTCTGAAACACAAGCTGCACTGCCAAAACCCCATAAAATCTGAAGCCAGAAGGGCGGTTGTGGAAATTGTGAAAGAATTAGTGGACATGGGAATTCTCCGAGACACTACAAGCACTACTAATTCCCCAACATGGCCGGTCAGTAAACCTCATGGAAGTTTCCGTCTCACAATTGATTATACAGCCCTAAACAAGGTCACTCCTAAATTACACCCTATAATCATCAGTTCATCCACAATCATAAATGGGCTGTCCCCCACCCACAAAATCTTTATTGGATATCGTGAATGGATTCTGATCTATCCCCCTCCACCATGACTCCCAAGATAAGTTTGCATTTACCATCAGGAATATACAGTATACCTGGACCAGTCTTCCCCAGGGATTCCATAACAGTCCAGCCATCTTTCACCGTGTAATGAGTGAGGTACTCAGGGAGATCGACCTGCCCCACAGCAGTGCGATACGCCAATATGTCAATGACATCCTCCTAGCTTCTGAATCCAAACCAAGACATCAGGAGGTGCTAAACTTAGTCCTGAAGCACTTGCAGGACAGAGGGTCAAAAGCCAGCCCAAAGAAAGCTCAACTTGAGAAAACTAGAGTCCTTTACTTGGGACATTTAATTTCCCAAGGCATGAAAGAAATGCCTGCAGACAGGAAGACAGCTATACAACAGATGCCATGGCCTGTGACAGTCCGTGCTGTGAGAAAGGTCTTGTTTAATTACTGTAGGAATTTTATCCCTGAGTTTGCCAAAGTTGTCAAGCCCATACAATCATTGGTAAAAGGGGGGAAACCTGCAACGGACCATGTTGACTGGGGATCGGAGCAAGACAACTCCTATACAAAACTGAAAGCTGAGTTAATCTCAGCACAGGGACTGGGATTACCACATGCTAGTAAAGGCTTCCATGTTAACTGCAACGAAGACGGAGGTTTTTACTCAGCTGTAGTAACCCAGCTCCATGGCAATAAACAGCGACCTATAGGGTACTACTCTACTGCTGAGGGTTCCATAGTGAACCGCTTGCCCAGATGTATAGCCATTTTAGACTGTGCCGTGTGGGCTGTGAAGGTCAGTGAGCCTATTGTGATGACAGGGAATACAGTCTTGCACACCAAACACACCCTCGTAGAAATTTTAAAAACGGGAAAATTATGCACGGTTTCTTTCCACACTGTAAGTAATCTAATCTAACATGAGAACGGCAAAATGGGAGGCTGTTCTTTTGCCACCAAACAAATCCATTACCATTGTCGGAGATACCTGGGAAAACCCAGTGGAAGAGATGTTAGGCAATGGTAAACCACGTGTGTGGGAATGTGGATGATGAAGTAGAGGCAAGTGGGGTAAAGGATGCACCATGGAGGAACCAGACCATATTCATGGGATTATGTAGACGGTTTGCCATGAATGGGACAGGCAGCAGTGAACGCGGAACTACGAGCTGTCCGAACAGGGAGAATAGATGGAGGCCCCCACCCCTGGCTCTGTCCCTCACAAGCACCACAGGTGAAGGAACGCCCACAGGGTCTATTTGTTTTAAATGTAATCGCACGTCAGGGTGGAGTGCCAGAACCAGCAAATGTTCCTAATCCTTGCTCCTTACCCTGTCCGGCTGCTGATAGTTCCTTTCTGGAAGTATTCTGAATCTTCAGGCTGTCAACATGACTATAGGTGAAAGGTTCAAAACCATTTGAACCGCAATTCAGACTGATTACCTGAGGACTTACAATGGTACTTATTTTGTTGTGGTCTCAAGGCCTACCCTTGGCTCCCTCCAGATTGGTTCGGATCTTGCTACCTTGCTTACGTGGTCCCTTTTGTTTGCCATTAGCGTTCCCTCTGCCTTCATCCCAACCTACTTCGATCCAAACGGTCCATCACTGAGCGATTCTTTATGATCACCTTCCCCACCTATGGAACTGCTAAGGCTGCTAGGGAACTGTTCAATATGGCCTTGACCTTGGAAAGGCTGGCTAATGAGACTACCGATGGCTTTGCAGCTGTCAGCACGGCCAGCTCCGAGGTATCGGCTGAGGTTATTGCCACCTGTACTGTTGCATTGCAAATCCGTTTGGCCCTTGACTATTTGCTAGCAGCACCATGTGGCACCTATGTTGTTAGTGGCCCCGAGTGCTGCACATACATTCCAGATGCCTCGGACAATATAACTAACCGAGTAGATCACATCCGCTTGGAGGCTGATAAGATCCAGCAGGAAGGGAAACAGTTTCATGATTATAATCCCCCAGGGTGGCTAGGATGGCTAGAATCTTGGGGTTCGTACCTTTTGTATGCCTTCATCATGTTCATTGTTATTGTCATCGCTTGTTGCGTTGTTATGGCTGTCCTTAACCCATGTTGTAATGTTTTGACAGCGAGAATTATGCCCAATACTAGCCTCCACATTGAGTTGCCTGGGAGTTACCCTCTTTTTGACTCCACTGAAGAATACTGGATGTAGGTGGTCTGTTCGCCATGCTGCTGCATGTCTTGGACTACAAGGGGGAACTGAAAACAGAAACTAACTAAAGAAGAAATACTTGTCGAACACAACATTGTGGTACGCTGTTCCTGGAAACAGCGATCTCTGCACGCATGTGCACAACACAGTGGTGTGCCTCATTGCAGGAAGAATGTAGATGTTTCAGAGAGGGTGCAGCAGAGATTTGTCAGACTGCTGCCTGGATTGGAGGTCTTGCCTTATGAAGAGAGGTTGAGTGAGCTAGGGCTTTTCACACAGGAGAGAAGATGGAAGAGAGGCAACTTGATAGAGGTGTACAAAGTAATGAGTGGCATAGATAGAGTAGGTAGCCAGAGACTTTTCCCCAGGGCAGAAATGGCTGTCACGAGGTGTCATGATTTTAAGATGAATGGAGGAATGTATAGGGGAGATGTCAGAGGAAGGTCGTTTATATAGCGAATGGCGGGAGTGTGGAATGCAGTGCCAGTGGTGGTAGTAGAGTCAGAGACATTAAGGACATTTAAGCAACTGCTGGACAAGCACATGGACGGCAGTAAATTGAGAGGTGTATAGGTTAGGTTGATCTTTGGTTAAGGGCTCAGCACAACATCATGGGTCAAAGGGCTGGTACTGTGCTGTACTGTTCTAAGTTCTATGTTCTAAATGCCCTTCCATCAAGAGATCTGACACCTGGCCTGGCCCGTTGCCTAGCGCCAAATGCAATATGGCCTCCCCCCAGTTGGCCTATCTACATATTGAGACAGGAATCCTTCCTGGACACACCTGACAAAATCAGCTCCATTCAGACCATCTGCACTAAAGGGGTTCCAATCAATATTGGGGAAGTTGAAGTCGCCCATAATACCAACTCTATTACATCTGTACCTTTCCAAGATATGCTGTACAATCTGTTCTTCCACCTCTCTGATGCTACCCGGGGATCTATAGAAAATACCCAATGCGGATACTTCTCCTTTCCTGTTACTGACTCTCACCCATACTGACTCAGTAGACAAATCCTCTTCAACAACCTCCCTTTCTGCAGCTGTGTTGCACTCTCTAATTAACAATGTTACTCCCCCATCATCATTTAACCTCCTCCCTGTTCTTTTTAAAGTGTATAATCCCTGGAACATCCAGCAACCATTCCTGTCCCTGTGAAATTCATGTCTCCATGATGGCTATAACATCATAGTTCCAAGTACTGATCCCTGTAACCACGCATTTGCCAAGCCAAGTTCTTCCAGTATTCCATGTGATCTCACCTTGTTAACCAGTCTATCATGTAGAACTTTGTTGAAAGCTTTACTGATGTCCATATAGATCATGTCCACTGCAGTGCCTTTGTCTATCCTCCTTGTTACTTCAAAAACCTCAATCACATTAGTGAGACACGATTTCCCACACACAAAGCCATGTTGACTATCCGTAATCAGTCCTTGCCTTTCCAAATACATGTAAATCTCGTCCCTTGGGATTCCCTCCAACAACTTGCCCACCACTTATGTCAGGCTCAACAGTCTGTAGTTTCTTGGTTTTTCATTACCACCTTTCTTAAATAGTGGCACCACGTTAGCCAACCTCCTGTCTTCCAGCACTCACCTGTGGTTGTCGATGTTCTTCCAATATTTTCACTAAGAAAAAAGATGGCATTTATGTGTATAGTTTGGACATTGCTGCATCTTTTGTGAGGTTCAATTTTGATTAATAGAAATGAGGCTAACATTTACCAATTAAGATTGCCAATACGAAGGAACCCTTGATCCATTCTACCTAATTTCCAATCCAGTGTCCTTTAACTCCCCATAACCACGCATTTCCCATAGCCAATCCACCTAACATGCAAATCTTTGGACTGTGGGAGAAACCAGAGCACCTGGTAAAAACCCACACAAATAGGGAGAGAATGTGCAAATGCCACACAGTCACCCGAGACAAGGCTGGAATGCACTGTAAGTGCTAACCACTGAGCCACTGTGCTGCCCTACTCAGCTCATCTTCTAGTTACACTAAAAGTCTCCATCACACAGGCTTCTGTGGCAATATTCCTAGTTTGTGTTGTATTTCTAGTCCTTGATGAACTATGCCATCTATCTTGCCTCTATCTCTTCCTCTATCTGGACTACAACAATTTGACTTCATCCCAGCTATTAATAGGATTTTTAAAAAATGGCTCCTGATCTCTTTCTGGGATCATGTTCTCTCCCAGACCCACTAAGTTTACATTGCACTTTCTTGCCTTCCATTTTTGTGTGTCATATTTCCAATCTAGGAACCTAACTTCTTGCTCCTAATCCTACGTACCTATCTTACTTTTACATTGTCCAGTGGTCTTCCAAGCTCTAATAATAATCACATTTCTGGAGGGACCAGCCCATCCTGGAAAGCATTTGACTTTAGTACACACTTTTGAGACCAACGGCCTCATATTGTCCATTAGGACTAATCCGTCTATCATCAGACAACGGTCATTGAAGCAGTTTGATCCTCATAGCTATGTAGCATTTGGGTACGAGGTGTACCTGGCTCCTTGTTATTGTCTATCATTCCTTCAGAATTTGTAAATTTGTTACCATACCAAGCAACCTTCAAGTGTGTACCTGCACCCCATGTTGTCCCATTATTACTTTTCCATCTTTACCAATAACCCCGCTAGAGTTTCTCCATTCTTCAAGCCTCTCTCTCCCTCTTATACTAAACCACATTTCTCCAAGTGAGATTTCCGGTTATCTTAATCTTCAGGTTCACCAAATTCTGAGAGTTTGGCTTCAAGTGAAAGCCTTTCTTTCTGCATGTAGTGCATTCAAGTGTTGCAAAGTACACTCAATTCTAGTTTTTCCCAAGCTGGGAACTGATTACATTCCTGAGGGAACCTTAAGTTTCCCTCCAAAAACTAATTGATGTTGACTATATGCACAAAGCTGTTCCAAGGTTCTACACATGTCAATTGGCATTGACATGCCAATGTGTTAGCATGGTGTCCTCCATTTTCTCTTGTCTCATGAATGATCCCCTTTGCACGATGAATAATGCTTTTCTAGTTTTTTGTGTTTCTGACATTTGTTCCACAAGCGCATGTTTATCTGCGAATTTAACTTATGTCAAAAGTAGAAATCTGTGCAGACCTTGATACTTGACACACTAACTTAAACGCTAGCAGAGTTTGGGGAATTTACAGGTGTAATTTCAGCAGTTTTACATATAATCAACTGAATTCCATTATGTATCTTCACATGTTATCCTTTTAACTTTATCAAAATCTAACCATGTCTCATAAGCAGTCAATGAATTATCTTTATGATAAATTTTATACATGAAAACTAATAACGTGTTCAAATGATTGTGTTGAAATCATAGAGTTGCCATTCCAAAAATACTTTGTTTCTTCAGCTTCTGTATGGTAAGGAACATGCTAAGGTCATATCTTGTTTCCAGTTTGGTAAAGAAGAAACCCAGCCACCAAACAGGACTACTTGTAAGCCAACCAGCATGATAAAAGGCTGAATTCCAGAAGTCAGGTGAAAGTGACAGCTCTTGACATCAAGGCCACATTTGACTGAGTGTGGCATTAAGGAGCCCTAGCAGAACTGAAAGTAATGGGGCAAATGCTCCACAGGCTGGAGTAATGCTTAGCACGTAGGTCAATGGTTGTGTTTGTTGGAGGTCACTCACCTCAGCTCCAGGCCACCTCTGCAGGAGTTCCTGAGGTAGTGCCCTCGGCCCAACCATCTTCAGCAGCTTCATCAATGACCTCTCCATCATAAGGTCAGAAGTGGGGATGTTCGTCAATGATTGCACAGCATTCAGCATTCACCTCAGATACTGAAGCAGTCAGTGTTGAAATGCAATAAGATTTGGACAATATCATGCTTGGGCTGACGAGTAGCAAGTAACATTTGCACTGCACAAATGCCAGGCAATGACCATCTCCAATAAGTGATTGATTGATTTATTGACAGTGTTCCGAAGTACAGTGAAAAGCTTTGTTTATGAGCGGTACAAGCAAATCATAGTAAGCAAAGATGTACCAATCAACAAGACTTAGACAGAGGCAAATAGATTACATTGCACAGGCTGTGCGCTAGACTAAATCAGCATTAGCAAGATTAGCATTATTTGAGGCTACAGAGTCCATTCATCAGTCTAATAATGGCTGGGAAGAAGCTGGTGCATGTGTTCAGGCTTCTATACCTTCTGCCTGACAGAAGAGGTTGTAGGAGATCATTACCAGGCTGTGCTGGGTCTTTGATGATATTGACAGCCTTTCCGTGGCAGCGAGCTGTGTAAATGGTCACCACGGATGGAAGGTTGGCTTCTATGATGGTCAGGTCTGTGCAAACCACCTCCTGCAGTTTCTTACAGCCCTGGGCAGAGCAGTTGCCATACCAGGCCATCATGCACCCGGACTGTATACTCTCAATGGTGCATCTGTATAAGTTGGTGAGGGTCCTTATGGACATGCTGAATTTCCTGAGTCGCCTGAGGAAGAAGAGGTGTTGTTGTGCCTTCTTGATCTTCGCATCTACGTGGGAAGTCCAGGACAGATTGTCCGTTATCGTCACCCTGAGGAACTTGATACTATCCACCCTCTCTACCTCAGATGTAGATGGGGGTGTATTCTCCACCTTTCTTTCTGAAGTCAATGATCAGTTCTTTAGTTTTGCCAACACTGAGAAAGAGATTGTTATCTTTGCATCAGATCACCAAGTCCTCTACCTCCCTTGTGTACTTTGAATTGTCAATGGGAGATATCTATCTCACAGTAGTTAGCTCCCTGTCTATAGCATATGAACTGTAGCGGTTCAAGAAGGCAGCTCACTACCACCTATTCAAGGGCAACTAGAGATGGGCAATACATCCTGGCCTGTCAGTGGTGCCCAAACACCATAAGCGAATAAAAAAACTCCAGACTTCTGGAGTCTGGAAGACTAAGAAGTAATCTCATTGAGACACACATGTTTCTGAAGGGGTTTTGTAGGGTAGATGTAGGGAGATGGTTTCTGCTGGTTAGGCGATATAAAACACAGGGTCCCAGTCTCAGGATAACAGGCCAATCATACTGGAATGCGATTAGGAAACAATTCTTTTCTCAAAGGTTGAAGCCTTTGGAATTCTCCTCAGAAGATGGTTATGGATATCCATTGTTGAATACATTTAAGCTGAGATAGATGGATTTTGGCTCTCTTGGCTGAACAAGGGATACTGAGAACAGTCAGGAAGATGGAGTTGAAGCCCAAGATCAGCCATTATTGTACTGAATGATGGAGTAGACTTGATCACTCCTGCTTCTATTTATTCTGTTTCACACGCCTTACTTAGGTAGCCATTCTAGGGGCAGCGGTCTCATTTGGGAGCCAGTCCAGCAACCCAAGAAAAATGGAGAGAGGTGCCAGTTCCTGATGCTACTGGATATTGTTTGATTTTTAAAATTAAAGATCAAAACTAGACATGTCTCCTCCGGTGACCTTATAGAGGTTTATAAAGTCATGAGGTGTATAGATAGGGTTAATTTTTCCCTATTTTCTGTAATAGGAATATTTTTCCTAGGCTGGGGAGTTTCAAATGAGAGGACAGAGATTTAAAAAAGAGAGGGGCAAATTTTCTACATAGAGGATGGTTCACATGTGGAATGAACTTCTCAGGTCGTGGTGGATGTGGGCACAATTACAAAGTTTAAAACACACTTGGATAAGTAAATGAATGTGAAAGATTTGGAGGGATATGGGCCAGGAGGAGGCAGATGGGTCTAGTTTAGTTTGGGATTATGTTCTGCATCAACTGGCTGGACCGTAAAAGGGCCTGTTTTCATGCTGTATGACTATGACTCACACTACTCTCACACTCGATGCCCTATCCATACCAATTCTTTTTGCCTACACCACTGAACCCACCAGATGACTATATCTCCTTCATGCCAACCTATGCCTGTGTAGCCACCACCATAATCGCCGTGCCAACCTCTGCCCATTTTCCCATATTCCATGATCCTTCATATCCTCTATGCCCATCCTTCATTGTCCTTTGCATCCCATGTCAGGTATATCTACCTTCTATGGTGCCTCACACTCCCTATCCTCTCTGTCATCTCCATAGGCTCTTAGCATCTCCCAAAGTCAACTCATCAACCTCATCTTTTGCCTTTCTTTTTCCATGTCGATTCACCTAGCATCAACCATGAACATGTTGACAGAAAAGGTTGTGTTTTATTGTTTGCTTATATGCTTGTCTGCTGACAACTTCACAACTGAGAAAGAAACATTAATTGATAACAAAACACTAATACATTAAAATTCCTTCGACAAATCATTTATATAATCAAACAGTTAATCAAATTGCTCATTCATAGTCACCTCATTGTAAAAATAGTAGTTTTGGAAATCATTCTTGTGGCAGGATATTACAGTGATGTTTTGTGTATATTTATCTTATTATTGTTATTACACAATTCTGGAGCAGGCGTAACTTGAACTCTGACCTCCTGGCTCAGAGATAGGGACACTACCACTGCATCACAAGATGCCCTTCTTTAAGTGACTTTGAACCTGAGCCTCTTGGTCCAGAGATAGGACACAATTATTGAAAGTGGCTTCTGTAAACAAGAACATTGGAAACACCTGTTCCTCTAATATCTACACATATTTTGGGATAATATTTCAACAGCTGTGGCAGTTTCTTGACAACTTTGATCATTCCAATCATCATCTGAACCATTAGTAATGTGATGATTAGATTAGATTAGATTACAGTGTGGAAACAGGCCCTTCGGCCCAACAAGTCCACACCGACCCGCCGAAGCGCAACCCACCCATACCCCTACATTTACCCCTTACCTAACACTACGGGCAATTTAGCATGGCCGATTCACCTGACCTGCACATCTTTGGACTGTGGGAGGAAACCGGAGCACCCGGAGGAAACCCACGCAGACACGGGGAGAACGTGCAAACTCCACACAGTCAGTCGCCTGAGTCGGGAATTGAACCCGGGTCTCAGGCGCTGTGAGGCAGCAGTGCTAACCACTGCTAACCAGTGCTAACCACTGTGCCACCATGGAAGGGATCATTGACTATGTTGTCAAGTGACAATTGCTCAGTGATAATTTGCTTAGTAGTGTGACTTTGGATTCCATGCAGGCCACTCAGCTGTTGACCATGTTACATCCTTGGTCCAAGCATGGACAAAAGAGCTGACCTTTAGCCCTTGGCCTCCAGGCAACATTTGACTGAGTATGACACCAAGGAACACTAACAGAACTGGAATAAATGAAGCATTACTGCAGGAGTTCTTCAAGTTAGTATTTTAGGCTGCTTTATTGATTATCATCCCTCCATCTTAAGGTCAGAAACAGGGCTTCACATAACATTCAGCTCCATTTGTGACTCCTTGGATATGAATGCAGCCTGTGTCCATTTGCAGCAAGACCAGGTAACATCCAGTCTTAGACTAATAAGTGCTAAGTAATATTTGCACAAAACATAAGCAGTTTTCTCATAACAGAATTCGGACACATGCACCTCTTCAGTGTTAAGCATATCTGGAACTACAGATAAAGTACTGCTATCAAGGGCCAAATCTACTGAAGATTCTGTTTATGGGAGACTGAGTTGGAAAGACTGAGATTGCACATGGTGAGGAGTGTTGTGTGTGTTTGTAACTATGTTACCTACATATTTGTTGTATCAATTATATAAAGTGATATTGACCTTTGTATTCAAAATAATCTTTGATTGTTTAAATGATATTATTTTAGTTGCTTTGTTACAGCAAATGTTTGAAGAATTGAAATTTTGATGATGGGTTTCTTTCCATTTGCATCGTGGGATTTATTCCTTTTAAAAATTATCAGAATCAATGGGGATTCTAACATTAAACACCTACATATGTGCTTAAAGCAAAACTGGTTTCATAGCAATCAACAGTATACCCATACCAGAAATATTGAGACTAATTATAGAAGCTGTTGCTGATTACCATCTTCGCTGAAACTTTCCAACTGTCTTGCACTGATAGATAAATTGAGAAAAGGATTAATCACAGGCTAGAATCATTTTCAATTAAACAACAAATCTGGGGTTTGAGATGGTTCCATTGACTTGAGAGGTATCTGAGATTTTCTGACTAAACCCTTGCAGAATCTACAATGCAGAAACAGGCCATTTGACTGAATAAGTCTATGAGTATACAGAATCCATTTATTCCCTCTCACTGAAAATACTGAATGCTGATGCTTTAAAAGGTCAAAATTGGATTAACATCAGTTTAAACATCAGGAACTGACTTTAAATAGTCAACATTACAGAAATTGAAGGAAACATACATTTGAATT
The DNA here is from genome assembly GCF_004010195.1 of Chiloscyllium plagiosum. NCBI lineage: Eukaryota > Metazoa > Chordata > Chondrichthyes > Orectolobiformes > Hemiscylliidae > Chiloscyllium > Chiloscyllium plagiosum. The sequence continues at coordinate 33,722,260 of NC_057740.1, forward strand.
CTCCGTTCAATAAATGTTCAATAAATGACACACTTACAATATTTGGATGAGAAAGTCGTAACAAAACTCCAATTTCAGTCCTTGCAATCTTCTTATCAATCTGTAATAAAATTGAGGATTTTTAATTACATTAAAATGGTTCTAAGGTTTCAATAAAATATCTTATGTTGCCTCAATGAATTTATTACTTTAGAAGATGAGTCACACAGAGTTTGAAGGTCTCAATTTCTAAGCTAAAATTGTTGGTCATAATGATATTCAGTTCAGTATCCATTGATTAGAAAATGAAAAATTGGATAATGCCTTACATCTTTTGGTACAAAAGTGGCTCTCTTAGAAATTGAAGCATTGGCTGTTTGCAAGCAATTAATGAATACAGCTTGGATGAGGGAGTTACAAGTGTCTGAGTCCTCTTGGTCCATGCCCCAGCAAGAGACCAATACTTTCAGGAAAGGATGGAACTTGGTAGAAAAAGGACAATTGAAACAACATTTTAAACTCTTATACAAAAATGTTAAGGAGGGGGTTTATGGTGGTCAAATTGGCAGAGGGTGGGGTACAATGATGATGAGAATTCGCATTCCTGGAGGCAGACATGATCCATTTCCACAGAGGTGCACAGCAGAACCAAATCCGCCTCCTAGTTGGCCAACTTTTGGCCTGCCATCCAATTTGGACTGTGTACAGGCTCTCCATGTTGCAAGCCTTATGAGAAGGCCAGCAGCTCTGGAACTTGAGCAGTACCATTGCGAAAGGTGGTTGTTGCTGAGGCAGGCTGGAAGACATGAGGTCATTTAGAGAGTCATACGACGTGGAAACAGATCCTTCGGTCCAGCTAGTTCATATAATCCCAAACCAGTTTCACCTGCCTATGGGCCATATCCCTCCAAACATTTCTCATTCATTATCTTGCTACTATTGCTAGACTAAGCTAATATTCTGGGGATCCAGGTTCAAATCCTGCCACAGCAGATGGTGGGATTTGAATTCATTGAAGAATCTGGAATTAAAGGGTCTAATGGTGATCATGAAGCCATTGTTGATCATCAGGAAAAACCCATCTGGCTCATTAATGTCCTTTAGAGAAGGAAATCTGCCATCTTTACCTGGTCTGGTCTACATGAGAGTCCAGATCCCTAGCAATGTGGTTAAATATCCACACCACATGAATAAATTAAAATAACTTATTTAAATGTCTTTTAAACACTGAAACTGTATCCATATCTAATTCAATGCAATTTTAAAATTTATATTTTAAAAAATACTGTTGACTTGGCTGGTGAAAGGAAAAATACCAACAAAGGTTGTTTTAGGGCCGTGAGGCAGAATTTGCTGCCAGCCAGCTCCTCCCTGAGCTTTACACTCTGATGCCATTTCCCTCCCTAACCCCTGGGAAGCCATCTCAATGCAGCTGGCAGACACTCTGGCTACTGGAAAATGGTGGTTAATTCGACTGTTAGTGATTCAAAAACAGAAATTGCTGGTAAAGTTCAGCAAGTTCAGAGGAAGGTACACTGGACCAAAAGGTTAATTCTGGCATGATGGCTCAGTGGTTAGCATTGCTACCTCACAGCGCCAGGGACCCGCGTTCAATTCCCAGTTTGGATGACTGTGTGTGTGGAGTTTGCACATTCTCCCTGTGTCTGCGTGAGTTTCCTCCAGGTGCTCTGGTTTCCTCCCACAGTCCAAAGGTGTGCACGTTAGGTGAATTGGCCATGCTAAATTGGCCACAGTGTTAGGTGCGTTAGTCAGAGGTAAATATAGGGTAGGGGAATGGGTCCGGGTGGATTACTCTTCGGAGGGTCAGTGAAGGGCCTGTTTCCATACTGTAGGGAATCTAATCTAATCTGATTTCTCTCCACAGGTGCTGCCAGACCTGCTGAGCTTTGCCAGCAATTTCTGTTCTTGTTTCTGATTTATAGCATCTGCAGTTCTTTCGTGAATTATTTGATTAGTTATTCAAATTGCCTGTTGAAATAATTGCACAGAGGTAGGGTCCCATCACCAAGTCACCCTTTATTTACTAGCGCGCAGTACACCAGCTGTGACCAGCCAGCTCAGAATCAATCCTCTTCTGAGGAGATTCTATATTTTGTCTTCCCCCGTTTATTCCCACACTATCGCCTAACTGCTTGTTTTTCCCCAGCACCCATGTCGTGTGTGTGCAGGTGTCGGACACAGTGAAAATCAACAAGTGTGTAAACCTTTATTTATATTCCAGCACCAGGAAGAAAGAAAACACCCGAGTGGCCAGCGACAAGCAGTGCCCTTCACATCAAAGGGCAATACTGCATGATCAAACAGGGAAGAGGAGCGCAGGGATTAAATCAAAATAGAGTTGGAGGGGGAAATAATACACTCCACTCCCTGCGGTGCCCACCTTTCCCTGAAAATCTCAAGGGGTTTTGGTAGACACAGCGTACTTCTTCTCCAGGGACACCCTGGAGATAACCACGGAACAGGGGCAGGCAATCGGTCCTAAAGACCCCCTCCATGGCCCACTGCCTGGACCTGTTTATGGCCAGTTTGGCCAGGCCCAGGAGCAGACTAACGAGGAGATCCTCTGACCTACCCTCCCCCCTCTGCACCAGGTGCCCAAACATCAGGAGTGTTAGACTGAAGTGCAACCAAAACCAGAGAAGTTTTTTTAGAAAATCAAAAAGGGAGAGCAAGCGCCCACACCCAATATATACATGGTCCACTGACTCCACAGCAGCACAGAACAAGCAGTTGGGCTGGGAGTCTGTGAACAACTGCAATCTGCGGTTGCAGGGGACTACTGCGTGCAGCACCCTCCACCTCAGATCCCTGAGAGAAAGGGGGAGGACTTCTGTGTAGCGACCTCTCCACTGGGGATCCCCATCGCTCGGTGGCAAATGGGCACGTCAAGGCGACTGAGGAGATTCTAATCTCCTGGTTATTTTGGTCAGCCAAGGCTTTCCTGATTGGAATTATTAACTTGGACCAATCAAGGACACTGTAGTTAATGAGGTCAACCTAGTACCAATCACTACACCTGTCCACCACCAACCTGACACTCGTCTGTGCCGGCAGTCAAACTGCTGCTGGGAAACAACCTCAGCACCATTGTGTCAGGGAACTTTCCTGACAATTTACTGGTTAATCTTCCTCCCAGTTTATGGTTCTAGGGTCATTAGAATTACCACCTTTGTCTACAAGGATTTGGACAAGATGCTTTCAACGTTAATGTTTTAAATTTCATGTTACTGGGTTCAGAATTTTTCTGGTGGCAATGAGCATTACCTTATTTATTTGGAAATGCAGGCCTGAAAAATCTTTGGGAAAACCAGGTATCCAGATCAGCTTTTCCCTCCACGCATGTTATTTTATGTAAAATAATTATGTGAGAGATGCAATTTAAGAATACTTTTAGCAGTAACTAAAAATAGACAGTACTGTCAAAACATGTAACCATACTAAATGATCATATAAATGTGTAATAGTTAGACTAACACTTGAAATTGCAAAAGCAAAAAGAATGATAAAAGAAAATATCAGTATTTTGGCAATTTAATCAGCTGAAAACAATGAAGCAAAGTGGACAGCAGCAGAAAGGTAGGTGGATTTAGGCCTGGTTGGATGACACATGTCACACAGTTGTTGCTACAGCAGTTATCAGAGAGTAGGTGGTCAGGATAGATCAGAGTGGCATACCATGACTGTATGCCTCCTGGCAGTAATAGCTCCAAGCAGCAGTTGTAGTTCATGTCACTCATTTGAATTTATCAACAGAGGTTTTTGGTTTGAAAATGTACTTCAGCTTTTTATACATCACTTTTAAAAATCCATGGCATAGAATGCAAATGACTTGTCAATCAGCTTTACTTTTGGTAACTGTTGTCTGCAGAATTTTGCCAAGGCTGATATACTGCACAGACAAGCTGTTATCATATCTATGGAATGGTGTCTTCACACTTGACTTTGTGACATAAGAGGAGGAATAACAAGTATTTAATCAAACTATGATGTTTGATTGGTAACCTACGTTTAAATGTTTTGCTTTTACAGGTACATAAAATTTGTATGAACTCACTCAAAACACAATCTGACATGGCTAATTCCCACTCACTTACAGCATACAAATAGTAATTTGGCAATAATTAGAGAACTAGAATCAGCATAAAGCCATTGGACTTTTAAAGAAAATCTTTCCCCAAATTTTCATGTTCTGCACAATTTATTTAGTACGTAATAGTGGATTAACATGAAAATCCCAAAATTTTGAAACCGGTCGTGTGGAGGTGAGGAATATGTGTGATAATTGTGATACCAACATTTTGGCTGACTCTGTCACCAACTACTGGGACTGGATGCTTAGAAAATCTAGATAATGAACAATATTTCCTTTTCAGCTCATGATAATATTCCATGGAAAACAAATTTTAGCATTCAAATATTATTTCAGCACAGCCAATACTCCAAGTTGACAACTTTTGGATTTAAGTCAAAACGCGTGGTGCTGGAGAAGCACAGCTGGTCAGGCAGCATCCGAGGATCAGGAGAGTCAACGTTTTGAACATGAGCTCTTCGTCAGGAATGTGTGGGTGACCCAAAGGGGTTGAGAGATAAATGGGAAGGGGTTGGGCTGGGGGGAAAGTAGCTAGGAATGCAATAGGTAGTTGAAGGTGGGAGGTGATGGTGATAGGTCAGAGGGGAGGGTGGAGTGCATAGGTGGGAAAGAAGATGGACAGGTAGAGCAGATCAAGAGGGTGTGCCATATTGGATGAGTGGAGCTGGGATAAGGTGGGAGGAGGGGAGATGAGGAACCTGGTGAAATCAACATTGATCCCGTGTGGTTGGAGGTTCCCAAGGTGGAAGATGAGGCATTCTTCCTCCAGGCGTTGGGTGGCAAGAATCTGATGGTGGACGAGGTCTAGGAATTGCATGTCCTTGACAGAGTGGGAGGGGGAGTTGAAATGTTCGGCCACAGGGTTGTTTAGTCTGTGTGTTCGAGAGATGATCTCTGAAACGTTCAGCAAAGTCCTGTCTCCCCAATATAGAGGAGCTCACTTTGAGAACAACAGACACAGAAGATGACGTGTGTGGAGGTGCAGGAAAATCTCTGCTGGATGTGGAAGGATTCTTTGGGGCCTTGTATGGAGGGGAGGGAAGAGGTTTGGGAACAGGTTTTATACTTCCTGTGGTGGAAAGGGAAGTGGACAGTGGGGTGGTGGGAGGCATGGACCTGACAAGGGAGTCACGGAGGGAATGATTTCTGCGGAATGCTGATAGGGGTGGGGAGGGAAATATGTCTGCTGGTGGGGTCAGTTTGCATGTGGCGGAAATGGCAGAGGATGATGCATTGTATCCGAAGGTTGGTGGGTTGGAAGGTGAGGACCGGGGGAGTTCTGTCCTTGTTGAGATTGGAGGAGTGGGGTTCAAGGGAGGAGGTGTGAGAAGTGGAGGAGATGCGCTGGAGGACATCGCTGACCACGTGGGAGGCGAAATTGTCATCCTTGAAGAAGTAGACCGCCTGGGTTGTTCTATGGTGGAATTGGTCTTCTTGGGAGCTGATGCAGTGGAGGCGGAGGAATTGGGAGTAAGGGATAGGGTGAGACGAGGTGTAGTGCAAATAGCTGGGAGTTGGTGGGTTTGAAGTAGATGTCAGTGTTGAGTTGGTCACTGGAAATGGAGAATGGAGAGGTCAATGAAGGGGAGGGAGGTGTCCGAGATGGTCCAGGTGAACTTGAGGTAGGGTGGAAGGTGTTCATGAAGTTAATGAACTGTTCAACCTCCTCCCCAGGGGTACGATGTGGCACTGATACAGTCATCTATTATGCAAAAGAAAAGGTGGGGAATGGTGCTGGTGTAGCTGCGGAAGATGTACTGTTCCAGTACCTAACGAAGAGGCAGGCATACCCGGGGCCCATACAGGTGCCCATGGCTACGCCTTTAGCCTGCAGTCCTCACTTTCTCCTAATTTTTGGAGTTAAGTCCTACTCCATCATTTTAGCTCATAATCCTGATTAATATGTTCAGTACTGCACATAGGGTGTGCTCTATTATAGAGATTCAAAACCAAATGTTTTATTTACAACATAAAATCAACATCCTGTTCACCAGTTCAAATGGTTCAAGTGGATTTTAAAGATCCTGTAGTATTCAAAGAGCAGGGAGTTCTTCCTTTGTCCAGAAATGTTATGCTGAACAGACACTACCCAAAAATGGGCCTATTCTTCTCACTTGTGGCATATAGCTGTACACAAATGGTTATTGTCTTTGTCTAAATAATAATAGTACTTCAAAACTATATTTGTTACATCAAGGAAAAATCAAATGAGATTATTTCTTTTTCACCTCCATTCTCTTTTGCTATCGTCTAGTTAGTCTCAGTTCAGCTCAGTTCTATTTTGCAGTCATAGCATCCGGAGTACTAAAATAGCATAATGTATCTTGTGGTTTTTGTGCCTGGCTTGGCTGTGGATATTTAATGTTCCATAAATATATTCAAAACTCAAGGGCCTGATATGGAAAGAGGATTTACCTAGCAAGATTGCAGGAAGGTAAAACTCAACATTTTCAATTGTGCAGCCTTATGCTGACTCAGATGCTTGGACAGTGGAAGTCAGGGAGAAAGAAAAATAATTTATAAATCTACGAGACTATGGTATTGAACTCTGGAAATCTACAGTGTAAAATATAGCTATTGGTTCATCAGCTCTACACTAACTGACAAGTAACCATCCAGCCTAATCCCACTTTCCAGATTTTGGTCCATCGTCTTAGATTAGATTAGATTACTTACAGTGTGGAAACAGACCCCTTGGCCCAACAAGTCCACACCGACCCGCCGAAGCGCAACCCACCCATACCCCTATATTTACCCCTTCACCTAACACTACGGGCAATTTAGCATGGCCAATTCACCTGACCTGCACATCTATGGACTGTGGGAGGAAACCGGAGCACCCAGAGGAAACCCACGCAAACAAGGGGAGAATGTGCAAACTCCACACAGTCAGTCACCTGAGGCGGGATTGCTTTGTCGATTACAAACTTCAAATACATATTCAACTACTTTTTAAATGTTATAAGAGTTATAAGGAAGGACTTTCAGATGCTGATGACTCTGGATGAAAACATTTCCCCTCTAATTCACTCTAAAACTCCTGCCATATGTAGAAAGGGCTGACAAAGGGGGAGGCCATATTAGATTTGGTGCTAGGCAATGAGCCAGGACAGGCGCCAGATCTCACAATGGGAGAGCATTTTGATGACAGTGATCACAACTGCCATGGAGACATAGCCATGGAGAGGGATAGGAACAGACAGTATGGGAAGGTATTTAAATGGGGGAGGGGAAATTATACTGCTATTAGACAGGAGCTATGGAGTATAAATTGGGATCAATTGTTCTATGGGAAATGCACAACAGAAAAGCTGTGGCTCAGTGGGTAGCAAGGTCTCAGAGACAGAACATTGCAGGTCAAGTCCCACTGCAGACATTTCAGTTCAAAACTCAGTGTCGCACTGATGGAGCGTTCATCCTTCCGATGGGACATTGAACCAACATACGGTCTTCTGCCAATGCTGTTTAAGGAGCACTTGCTGCGAGTGCTGGATAACTTTGTCCCACTGAGACAGGCAAGGAATGGTAAGGTGAAGGAGAAGGATGACAAGAGAAGTGGAGCTTCTCGTCAAAAGGAAGAAGGAAGCTTACTTAAGGTTAGAACACAGAACGTAGAAAAGTACAGTACAGAACAGGCCCTTTGGCCACAATGTTGTCCTAACCTATGTATCCCTCAATTCACTGCTATCCATATGCATATTCAGCAATCGCTTAAATGTCCCAAATGACTCTGCTTTCACTACCACCACTGCGTTCACAACTCTCTGTGTAAAAAGCCTACCTCTGACGTCTCCTCTATACCTTCCTCCGAACACCTTAAAACTATGACCCCTTGTGGCAGTCAATCCTGCCCTGGGGAAAAGTCACTGGCTATTGACTCTATCCATACCTCTCATTACCTTGTACACCTCAATCAGGTCACCTTTCCTCCTCCTTCTCTCCAGAGAGAAAAGTCTGAGCTTAGTCAACCTCTCTTCGTAAGACAAGCCATCCAGTCCAGGCAGCATCCTGGTTTTCTTTGCACCCTCTCCGAAGCCTCTACATCTTTCCTATAACAGAGCGGCCAGAACTGAATTCCAAATACTGTAGTCATAAATCCTATCCCTCAGAATTCTTTCCAGAATCTTGCTGACCACAGACGTAAGGCTGACTGGTCTATAATTGCCAGGGATTTCCCTATTACCTTTCTTGAAATGAGGGACAATATTCACCTGCTTCCAGTCCTCTGGTACGACTCTTGTGGAGAGTGAGGAAGCAAAGATCTTCACCAGCGGCTTAGCAACGTCCTTTCTCATTTCCCAGAGGAATCTAGGATAAATCTGGTCTGGCCCTGGGGACTTATCAATCTTAATGTTTGCCAAAATTTTCAGCATATGAACTTCTTCAATTTCAATCTGTTCAAGCCTGTTTCCTGGCTCCTCAAAGTTCTCATTCACAACAAGGTTGAGGAAGCAAGGATCTGGCACAGCTTTATAGGATTACAGGGTAGCAAGGAAACAACTCAAAAATGGACTGAGGAGAGTTAGGAGGGGGCACGAGAAAGCCTTGATGGGAAGGGTTAGGGAAAACCCAAAGGCGTTCTACACGCATGTGAGGAATAAGAGAATGATTAGAGAGAGGCACGGCCGATCAGGAATAGTGGAGGGAACTTATGCCTGGAATTTGAAGAAGTAGGGAAGGCCCTAAATGAGTTTTTTGCTTCAGTATTCATCAAAGAGAGGGACCATTTTGATAGTGAAAACACCAGTGACCAGATTAATAGACTTGAACAGATTGATATTAAGGAAGTGGATGTGCTGAAAATTCTGGGAAGCATCAAGATAGATATAGATCAGGGCCAGACCAGATATATCCAAGGTTACTACGGGAAGCAAGGAATGGGATTGCTGTGCCTCTGGTGATGATCTATGCATCCTCACTCTCCATGGGAGAAGTACTGGCAGATTGCATGGATGTGAATGCTGTTCCTCTGTTCAAGAAAGGGAATAGGGCAATCCCTGGGAATTAAGATCAGTAAGTCTTACATCTGTGGTAAGCAAGGTACTGGAAAGGATTCTGAGTGATAGGATTTATGATTGCAGTATTTGGAAAAACAGTTTGAATAAAGATAGTCAGCATGGCTTTGTGAGGGGCAGGTCATGCCTCACAAGTCTTATTGATTTCTTTGAGGACATGAGAAGTTGACAAAGGTTGAGCAGTTGATGTGGTGTACATGGATTTCAGTATGGCTTTTGATAAGGTTCCCCACGGTAGGCTCATTCAGAAAGTTAGGAGGTATGGGATACAGGGAAATTTGACTGTCTGGATACAGAATTGGCTGGCCAAAATAGGATAGCGAGTAATAGTGGATGGAAAGTATTCTGCCTGGAGCTCAGTGAACAGTGGCGTCCCGCAAGGATCAGTTTTTGGGCCTATACTCTTTGTAGTTTTTATAAATGACTTGGATGAAGAAGTGGAAGGGTGGGTTAGTACGTTTGCTGATGACACAAAGGTCAGTGTTGTTGTAGATAGTGCTGAGGGCTGTTGCAGGCTACAACAAGCCATTGACAGGATGCAGAGCTAGGCTTAGAAGTGGCAGATGGAGTTCAACCTGGGTAAGTGTGAAGTGATTCATTTTGAAAGGTTGAATTTGAATGCTGAATACAGGGTTAAAGACAGGATTCTTGGCCGTGTGGAGGAATAGCAGGCTCTTGGGGTCCACTTACATAGACCTCTCAAAGTTGCCACCCAGGTTGATAGGGTTGTTAAGAAGGCATATGGTATTTTGACTTTCATTCACAGGGGGATTGAGTTTAACAGTTATAAACTTTTGCTGCAGCTTTATAAAACCCTGGTTAGACCACAGTTGGAATATTGTGTCCTGTTCTGGTCAGGTTAATTTAGAAGGATGCAGATGCTTTAGAGAAGGTGCAGAGGAGATTTGACAGGATGATGCCTGGATTGGAGGTCTTGTCTAATGAAGAGAGGTTGATTGAGCTAAGGCTTTTCACACTGGAGAGAAGAAGGAAGAGAGGTGACTTGACAGAGGTGTACAAGGTAACGTGAGGCATAGATAGAGTAGATAGCCAGAGACCTTTCCCCAGCGCAGAAATGGCTGTCACGAGGGGTCATAATTTTAAGGTGATTGAAGGAAGGCATAGGGAAGATGTCAGAGGTAGATTCTTTATGCAGAGAGTGATGGGTGCGTGGATTGCACTGTCAGCGGTGGTAGTAGTCAGAGACATTAAGGACATTTAAGTGACTGCTGGACAGGTACAAGGACAGAGTCAAAAAAACCTGCAGCTCTGGAATCCAAAGTAGACAGGCAGGAAGCTGGAAGAACACAGCAAGCCAGGCAGCATCAGGAGAAGTGAATGTTTCAGGTGTAACCCTTCTTCAGGACTCATAGTCCTGATGCCGTCCAGACTATCAGATGGACAGCAGTAAACTGAGGGGTGTATAGGTTAGATTGATCTTAGATTAAGATAAGTGCTCGGCACAGCATTGTGGGCTGAAGGGACTGCATTGTGCTGTATTGTTCTATGTTATCCTAAGTCTTTCCCCTTGGTTATAAAAAACTGGGAATAAGGCCTTTCTATCTGGACCCACATTACTTCAATTAGGACACTTCAATTAGGTCTTCCCTCAACTTCCTCTGTTCCAAAGAAAACTACCCTAATCTTGTCCAATCTTTCTTTCTAACTAAAGTTCTCTAGTCTCGGGAACAACCCTGTAAATCTCCCCAACACCATCTCTTGAGCAATCATATCTTTTCTTCAGTGCAATGACTGGAACTGCACATGTCTCTTTCTGTTGCCAAATGCGTATAAGGTTTTATAAAGTTGCACCATAACCTCTCATCTTCCTTCAACTTGGTTAATAGAGGCAAGTATTCTGGATGCATTCTTGATTACATAATTTAACTGTCCAGCCACCTTCAGGATCTGCACTCCTCGATCCCTCTATTACAATACATTTCTAAATATCCAGTCATTTATTGTGTATTTCCTCACCTTATCAGTCTTCCCGAATTTGTTACCTCACAATTCTCCACATTGATAAGCCAACAAAATTTACAGCAATTACTGTGAAATGTTCTGAATCAGTGTAAAGCCAAGTATCTATCATTTTGTTCATCTCTATCTCAGAGAAATAGTAAACAATGTATTTCTCACTTACATTTAGCCATCTAGTTTCAGTTCCATACAGGCTGACTCCAAAATTGAAAGACTGTTATTCTCCATGTGTGCATGCCACACACAGTCCTGAAATCTGACAGTGAGATAGTGTTTGCTTCAGCAATCTCAGATCATAATATTACTCTGCTTTGTGATACAGGGTTAGTTATATACTGCAGCAACTCAGTATAATTACTTGGCTACAGGAGGCAATCACTCTGGAGGTGATTGCAAGACCTTGCTGCATTGACTGTCCAAAGTTTTGGTCACTAGTCCTTGTGAATGTCAGTAGTAATCCAAGACCTGCAATCATTGACACTCCAATACAGTACAAGCACACTATCAGTTTAAATCTTTTACTTACTGTTTTCTGCAGGACCTTTGCAGCATATTGTTTCTGGGTTCGCTTTTCTTGACATCTGTACACAACAGATGTCGCACCCCTATGACAGAAAGAAAAGCCAGAAGAAAATAATCCCAAACCAATAAGAATCATTGTGCAGCCTCATTACAGTACAGCATTGTTTTCATCATTTAATCAAAGTTTATGAGCTTTGATTATGAGGATGAATTGCATATCCAATTTTCCATTGACAGGACAGGAACCAATATTCTTCACTTTTGAACTCCAGAGACAAAATAAACATTTTCATGTAATTCCCTGAAAATGGAACCCCATGTCATTTATTGCAGAGTTATATTCTATTCTCTTATCTTTCCCCCCAGAAATACATATTTATCAACTATTCATCAATTATTATTTGAAAACCAATTTCCAATGTTTCCATATTAAAAGATATTTTTATGTAATCCTTCCAACAGTTTAAATTGCATTTGTAACACTCTGCAAATAATGACTGATGTATCTGCGCGCAATTCTTTTGTCAACTATTTTAACGGAGATCCTAATTGTAAAAATAATTCAATATAAATGAGCCAACAGGTTCAGTGCTAATATTATACAATAATAATTCATGCTTTGAAATTTATGTATCTGAGAACTGTGGGAAGATGATGGAAAATGAGGTTATACAGTTAAAAATAGCAAACAAAGTTCAAATTGGGTTAAACTCAAGAAGTAGGACTTAACATAGTATAATCCATTTTTCATTAGTTTCAATTAGAAAACTAGACACCATGTGAATACTCACATACTTATATTATATTACTTATACTTTTTGACTGTATTTCACAAAGTACTCTGCCATTATATTTAAATATGAGACAAACATCTTTTTTTAGAAGTTTCCATTGGCTTTAAATCAACCTTAAATTAGACTTTGTGGGCTTAAAAAAAGTGCTTCAGTGATTGGTTATTAAGTGCTCCTGTCATTACAAAGCTATATATCAGCTCCTGCTTTGATAGAAAAAGTACACAGTCAGACTTTTATCCCTACTAGTAAGAGAGATAGAACACAAAAAATATTAAAGCAGAATTATAATAGCTGAAAATTATACTGCTAGCATTAAAAAGTCCTCGGCACTTCAGAGGCTGTATTTGATCTGAGTAATGTGTTTTGAGTACAGGTTATCATTATCAAGCCATGGGACAGGCAGTAAAGATTTAGATGCTTTAGCCATCTTGTTGAGACAATCTATGTAATTTAGAAGAACAGATGACCTGTACAAGGTTGGTGACTGAATAAAGGTTAACTTAACTGAATTTATATTGATCAAACAGTTCACCAAGTGCAGCCACCTACAACTGAACTTATTGCTTTATGTGTAATTAAAGCTAATTCAGTGCTTGGGTATAAGCCCAATCTAAGTTAAAGCAAGTTTAAACTTGGGTATCTGAAGTTTGAGGAGAAAGTGAGGACTGCAGATGCTGGAGATCAGAGCTGAAAATGTGTTGCTGGAAAAGTGCAGCAGGTCAGGCAGCATCCAAGGAGCAGGAGAATCGACGTTTCGGGCATGAGCCTTTCTTCAGGATTCCTGAAGAAGGGTTCATGCCTGAAACGTCGATTCTCCTGCTCCTTGGATGCTGCCTGACCTGCTGCGCTTTTCTAGGAACACATTTTCCGTATCTGAAGTTTGAGACTTACAATCAACATGAGTGTGGCAGATTTCAAACCCTATTAAAAGGGTGTAAGCCTTGAAACTATACTTGCATTGACTTCTTATTGTGGTCTGCAAAGAAATTGAATGGGATTTTAGCTACATTGGAACTGCACCCGCATTTCTCAACAGTAGGTGAGGATATCAAACCATTCAACTGTGTGGGGTACACGAACGCTGGAGATATTTCTGTCATTACGAGTGGTCGAATTTCTGCACAAATGCTGTCAGACCTGTTGAGTTTCTCCAGCTGAGATTCTCTATACTTTCTGTTTTTATTTCAGATCTCCAGCATCCATTGATGTGCAAATAAAATATTCTCCTGACAATATTGCAAAGTCATGGCTCAGGGTGGAAATAATTGTTGCAGTGGGCATGATCTGACAGTTACACCAGAATCAGGATGAGCAGATTTTCAGTGATTCATTAACAGACTGTACCCCTACAAATTAAGTTACATAATGCACAGCTCAAGATGATGGTTGCTGCTCAACAATATTAAGCTTTTCTGCCTTGTGTTAAGAAAGTAGCTCATGTGATGAAATGTACAATCCTCTGTTCCACAAGGCTCATCAAGGATTATAAATAACCATGTATCCCATGAGTAAGATTAGCCACTTCTCCAAATATCATAGATAGGTTTTATCTCTGTATTCAGGTTATTCTTTGTCTCTGGTGGGATAGCTTAAACAAATTACACCAGGTCACTCCTTCGACCTGAATCAAGAACAATTTAATTCAGTAACTATACAAAAATCAGAGGAAGAAAAAGAGAGAAAATCAGAGGTAGACAAAGAGAAACTAATGGGATAGTAAAAAGATAGTTTGAAAATGAAAGATTTGGAATGAGAAGGTGAAAGAGAATGCCTGTTCATGGAGGGATGCCCAAGAGTGTATCTTCTCAGGTCCTATTAGAATATATCACGAAATAATAGTGGAATATGCAAAGTGGAATCCAGGTACTAATTAGCATTTTTCATACTGACAACTCTTTGTTTAGGGTTTATCCTTTAATGAGGCAACAATGCTAGTTATAGCCTTTGCCAAATGTGCAAGCTCACAACACTCAAATAGCACAGACTAGGGTAAATATCGGAGGATGACTGGAAGGTCTCAGCCAGGCCTTAATATTATTGTTGACCTGGCTCTTAAGAAGCTTAATTGCTTGCCCATCTTTTGGCGGGAAGTTAAAACACGGTTAAAGTTGGAAAGGACTGGTACAGGTTGAAAAAACTCCACAAAGACTGGTATCCTGTCACCGAGCCCCACACACAAAATAAATGACACTGACTCAGATAGCTCAGAGCAGAACTCCGGTAGTGAGCAGAACCTCTGCCACTCCTGTTTATCTTTGCCAGCCAGGGATCCCTGAATGGACCAGGTTAACAACCCCAATCAAGGAGCTCATATTCAATGAAATCCACCTGGCTGACCTTTTTACAATCACTGCACTGGTCTGAACTAGAATTCCATTTTCAGTGCAAGGTGGGGAGGGGTTTTGTTGAATCCATGATCCTTTAGACCAAATGTGTGCTCTTGGGAAGATTAGGAAACTGGAATGCCGCTGGCCTCAATTTTCAGGTCCCATCTGGCTCTGTTCCTGACCTTCGGCAGAGCCAATGAATTAAAACCTACGTCTCTGCCCACATTTTATCTGACAGTAATTCCCTGGAGCTTTATCATAAAACTCCACTGACTTGCATTTGTAATAGCTGTTAGGATGTGCGCACTCCTGGCCTTCAGCTCATGCAACTTTCACATCAGCCACCAGTCCCTTAACAATCATACCAGTGTGGGGCACTGGTTGAAAATACTTTTGTCAGTGTTAACCTTCATTTTAACCTCACCAGATGTTTACAAACAATTCGTAAATCTGTAGGTATGCTACATCCTCTTATCAGGTGTATGTAGAAGAAAATTGACTATTATAGGACAAGAGGACTGAATTGCCCGGACTTGAAGGGGCAGGCTGTGAGAGGTGAGCCCACATGTGCCCTGACACTGACAGTTTGTTTACCCTGCATTAGTGTTAAAGAATGATTTGGGTCTTGTTAATAATCTAAGAATTTGGATCTGCTCATGTTTAGGACTTTAGGGAGGAGAGTGCAACAAATTTTCCTATATCTGATTCATGACATGTATTCTTTATTGGGCTAGTGAGCTGCAGACTAGAGCAGGTAGGTTGGCGGTGAAATGGGCTTGAAAATCAGTCTGCTGAAAAATAGCAGCACTCGTGCCTCATTTGCATCAGTCTCAGCCATGGGAAATGCATACCGGTTTTTTGGGCTTCAACTCTTTGTCGGACGGCACACTTTGAGATGAGTGCGTGTTCCTTGTATACCATATATTGAATGCAAGGGAGGTCTGTATAGCATGGGACAAACTGCAATTTTGAGGCTAAATTTCCAGGCCAATTTTAGTGTGGTTTCTTAAATAAATGGTTACAAATAACACTTCATTTTAAAGCCTTGGTCATTGTGAATGTTTTGCAATCAATATTTAGATTTAGCCATGGTATTATCCATAAGCAGATTTGAACATGATTTTGTAAAAACAAATCAACTGCAAGCAAGGTCTTAGGCTGGATAATATCATGATGGAAAATTATGAGGAAGGTTAAATAAGGGCATTTTGAGAATAATGCTTAAATTTTGCCTTCTGGACATTCAGAGATTTTTACTGAGAGCTTGGTTTGGTATTTCTGTTCTATTATCAACCAAAAAGCCATCTGGAAAATAAAATTAATAAAAGAAAAACAAGATAGTTAATTCTTATACTTCTGGGAATTGTTATTTAATAATATAATCTCATTTTGCCCTCTCTCTCTAACTAAATTTTCAGAACTTATTAATGTCAACTAGGCTTAATTCAAAGCAATTTTGCCTGTCAGTGAGAAACAGTGGATTCCAGCTCAACGCCTAAGCCTAATTACAGCTTGAGCTGATATTGTTGGATGTTGATATTTTCCAAAGGACAGAGTAAGAACCAACATCCTGTTGTGGTTGTTCATGGGGATTTTAAGTACAAAATCCTCATTAAAGAGATGGTGAATGTTGAAGTCATACAGGGATTTGAATATAAAAATCAGAATTTTGAATTTGATATGTTGCTTAATCAAAGTTAGCTGGCAGAGAGAGTGATAAGTAAAAAGAATTTGGCTCAGGTTAGAATAGGCCTATCTTGATGAGTTGGAGGTTCTGAAGAAGAGTGATACTGCATTCGAAATGTTATCTCTGTTTCTGAGTTTCTCCAGCATTTTCTGTTTTTGATTCAAATGTCCAGCATCCACAGTATTTTGCTTTTAGGTGATGAGTCTGACTTTATGGAGAGGATTCCATGAACCAAGTTTGGAAATTCACACTCCCTTGGTGCAAGCACCCAAAGTTTAGAACATAGAATTAGGAGTAAGCTGTTTGGCCTTTTGAGCCTGATACACCATTCAGCAGGATCATGGCTGATCCAACATTGGTCATGTCCTCACTCCTGCCTTTCCCACGTAACCCTTGATTCACTTTCTATCTATCTATCTATCTCAGTTTCTATGCACTATTATTCTCCACATATGCTCAAGGCATCGATTTGGACATTGGCAATCTGGCAAGCAGAGTTAAGTTTGAGCCATGAATCATCCCCATAAAAAAGATACATTTCATAGCACCAACAGCACAGAAATTGGTCATTTGTCCCAACTGATCTATGCTAATGTTTATGCTTCACCCATTCTACTTAATTACAACTTATTTGGGTAATTTTATAACCATTTTTCATAGGGGAGTAATTCTCTTCTGAAATATTAAGGTTTTTAGGATTAGTAAGGTTGTAATCTGATAGAAATCTTATTGGCAGAAAGTATTGATTTTCACTGTAGGGTATCTCTTCCTGCCAATCTTTTGAAGTTACGAGAAAACGTCCTAAATTTATTCACTTTTATTTTTATTTTAGGATAGCATTAGCAAATCATTTGCAGCTTCATCTGACTTGCTGAGTAGTATTTAATGTTGATGAGGGGGGAATGAGGTGCTGGTTGAAATCCAGTTGTGGAGGCTACATCATCTCCTTTGGGAAAGACCTGCTGGAATTAAGCATCTCTTATGTACCTTGGTGGTAAGCATTGGGCTTTCCCCAAGATTAAGGACATCAGAGGCTGAAACCTTGCCCCTTACCCGAGAGTTGTGGACCTACCAGAGGCTAACAGGTGTGTACTACAGGCAGTGCCACTGAGGAGGCAGTGGCTACTGTCAGTAGTTTACAGGAAGAGAGGCATTAAATTAACAGGGATCCATGTCACAGATCAGTGAAAGGAGGATGGAGGTCACAGGAGAGGAGGGAGGGAAGGGTTGCTGTCAACAAGGGGTGGGGCTTGGCTCTTTATTGCCACTGTTGCCACTTCTGCAACCCATTCACCTTCCATGCCTTCTAATGCAGGGTCTCTCAATCAGGATTGCCTTTGAACAAGGGACCTCCTCAACTCATTTTTGCTTTTTAGGCTTCTACCATAACTAGGAATGAGACCCTTAAGTGGGCAGACCACCCAATTAATTGCCTCCAATGTCAGCTTTGGGGGAGAGCATTAAATTCTTTCCACATCAATTATCTGTTTGCACAACCTTATTACAGTACCACATTGTGTCTTTTGTGTATTACAAGACCGGTTCAGGTTCTCTGGAGTGTACTTAGTTTTGTCTTCTTGGGTTTACAATCAATATCAGCATCAAGTGACTAATTTGGAAGGTGCAAATGGTTCATTAACTTTTTAACTGCTAAATCAGACTGCAGTATACACAATGTAAAAAGACATGAGTGTATTAATTGAAAATCAGCAAAATTAATGCCCAAAACATCTCTAAAGTTCACCAGAAGAAAATACTAGACTCTGGATCAAATAGTAAATCAAGTGACATCAGTGCAATTGAAAAATAGTGCAGGTCAAATTCTATTTTTACTTTTCAAGATTCCTAGATGTTTACGAGTGCTTTCCACATTTTTTTCACAAAAACTAAAAATCAATTATCTTGGTGTTAATTCAGATAATCTGCCTAATTTTGTTGCTTATAAGTAATATCTATTTGCCCTTAACAAATAAAGAATCACAACTTTGCATTCGATGTAAAATAATGTAATAAATAATCTTGTTGGGAAGTTTGGGTACAAAATATGGATTTCAATTGCCTTCATGCAATATGGAAGTACAGATTTTGTTTTGTATAACCAAAGTGCTGGAGAAACTTAGCAGGTCTGGCAACAATGGTTAAGAAAGAAACAAACAGTTAATGTTGCATGTCCCATGGTTCTTCTGTGGAACTGAGCAGGGCTGGAAAATGACAATATTTATGTTTTTGACAAAAGGGTAGGAGGAGTAAATGGAACAGATGATGAGGGCAC
Organism: Chiloscyllium plagiosum; assembly: GCF_004010195.1. NCBI lineage: Eukaryota > Metazoa > Chordata > Chondrichthyes > Orectolobiformes > Hemiscylliidae > Chiloscyllium > Chiloscyllium plagiosum. The sequence continues at coordinate 33,740,947 of NC_057740.1, forward strand.
CCAGAGCAAAAGATAAAGGGAATGCTATTAGTAGTAAAGGACAAAGTTAAAAATCACACAATACCAGGTTATAGTCCAATAGGTTTATGTTGAAGCACTAACTTTCGGAGTTCTGCTCCTTCATCAGGTGGTTGTGGTAATAAAGGAGATATTTTGACCCAAAATAGGTATAAGTGAAATTTGTGGATAGTCAACAATAGATTGGCTTTGCTGAGAGCAAACCCAATGCAAATGACACTGCCAGTGGAGGAGAGGTGTGTAATCAGACTAGAGAATAGGGTTTATGTTCTTTATGCTGTTGAACTCAATATTGTGTCCTGAAGGCTGTAAGAAGCATCGGTAGAAAATAAGGTGCTGTTCCTCCAGCTTCAGTTTCACTTTACTGAAACACTACAGTAGGCCAAGGGCAGAAATGTTAGCATGGGAGCAAGAGAGTGGATTGAAATTTACCTGATAATTGGATAAGTTGATTTTAAAATAATATAATTTATGCTCAACATGATCTCAAGTACTGTGATTACTTCCAGCTAAATGACTACATAAGATACATATAATCAGGCCATTGACGCTATTAAATTTTCTTCATGACCTTCTACAATATTACATCTTGTTTAATTCCTTTTTAATGTGCTCTTAAACTTTAAAAATTGTTACTTGAACTCAATGATTTGTAGGCTTTTGTTTTAAATCACCCCCAAGGTAACTTTTCGTAAACATTGCAAATCCCAGTTGTATTTAGTTTGCAGCAGCTAAATGGTAGGAATCTCAGTACATAATATGTAATATTCACAGATGCTGAAATGACTGTGAAAGTGGAATGAAATATATAGAGTGCTACATCATAATGACATTATTTCTTCCTTTTTGGAACTCCAACGATAATTGCTAACTTTAATACAATTTCTCTGTTGAAAACAGATGATGCTGCCATTGGCCGTTCATTACCTGACTTGCTATTGTATCTCTTATCTGTATAAGTATAGGTAACAAATATCCCTTGCCTTGAGTTTTGGTAAAGCAAATCTGTCCAATTATTGATATTGTAAGAACATTAGTTTGAAGGTCATTACTCGCCCTAAGGTATTCTTCAATGGAACATGTGCTGATAAGGGGAGCATCCAATAAAATACTAATGACTAAATGATTCAATTTAAATTACATACCATCAATCCATACTCTGCAATTGTGCTATTTGTTTATGGATAATAATGAGAGTTGGACTGTAAAAGGGAGGGAAATGCACTTTGGGTGATAAACAAATGTAAAATAGATAAGTTTACAGCTGATCTGCAAATTATACTACTATCTGCATTTTCAAGTGATAATTGGCTAGTATAATTTTATAATTTCAATATTTCTGTTAAGGGAGACATGATGAAAAGGCTTTTAGTTCCGATGAGTGCAAGATGAAATTTTAAAGGATCACAACAATTTATACAGTGATTTTATAAGTAAAAAACTTAAGTGAATAACTAAATCCAAACATGCAAGACACTACTAAAATTAAATTTTACCTAAAATTAAATATAGCAGAGCAGATTAGACAAAGTAGCGAATAGGTTATACCTGCATTACAGTTAATCAAACTTACCAATTCTTTTGAGTAGGCCTTGAGGCTTTATTGTTCCTTTTCACAGCCAAGTTGATAAAATATGGTTTTGAAATGATTTTGGATTCTGGTAAATGAGAGCAAATGTGGAGGTGCATCTGGTTGAAATTGTGGGAAAAATATGTTCGAAAGTGTAATCAATTTTGTTGCAATTAAGTGAGTGCAAACAGAATGGTGGATTTATTAGAGGAAATGAACAGTCTTGAAATCAAAATCATGTTTCACATAATGAGGGTAAGAGTGGCCTCTGATGGAGAAGAGCAAATTTGCTAATCTCAGAAATGTTTTCTCTGGATGACTGGAAGGGCAGTATAGCACAGGTGTTAAAAGCCACTTGCAGTTTTCATGTTCACAGTCAATGCAGTACTGATGATAGGCCCTACATGTAGTTCGTGCTGTATCAGATGGCAGAGATCATCAACAGCTTCCCCAGTAGGACATGCTCTTTAAGCCTTTATCCCCTGAAAAACTCAGGTACCTCTCTCTCTGTTGTGGCACATTGCACGTTGCTTCCTTTTATTTCAGTCCTTTCCCATTGATCTTTCAGTCTGTCCACTTCTAGTATGTTGCCAAACTGTTTTCCAATGTGGCATTGATTATTCATCTCATTGCTGTGTACAAATTGGTTGACTTATACAAAAGAACAACCAGCACATTTTAAAAGTACTTAATTGGCTGGTGTGAAAGTGATCAGGGAGAAAAGTAATCAAATTATTATGCATTGATATAAAGGAAAACATTGGTTAGTGTCAGTTTGCTTCCTGATGTGGCAACACTCCTATGACATTAGAAACTTGACATAGAAGTCATGGTATTAAATAATCCAACACATAATTTATGACATAAGAATTTTGGCATAGAAATCATGGTACTAGATAATCCAACGCACAACTATGATATAAAACTATTACATTCATCAGGCACACAAGTGTCTTGGCTAATAGTAGGCCATTCGATGCAAACAAGGGAGCATGCTTCTACTGGAGTATTATGTTTCAGGTGAACTAAGGTTAGTTAAGATGGAGTACAAAATCTTTATACCTGTAGGTCACATGTTGTTATAATAATAATAATAATAGGAACACCATGAGCATGTTTCTTAAAGGCAACTTGCATATTGATCATGGACGGCAGCAGTTCGAGAAGGTGGCTTCTTTCGTCACAGAAGGTTAACCATTTTACAAATTTATATTGTTAAATTCTTTGTACCATTAGCTATCTTGCAGACTGACAACATGGAATAAATAACTTTGCACATGAATTGTTAATCTCCAGTTGGAACTACAAAATCATCAAAATAACTCAGAGGTAAATCAATCAAATTATCCACAATGTAGGCTCAAAACAGAGATGGCAATTAGTATTAATCAAAGATGTGGATTGCTATCTGCTTGGATGTGATGAGAAACTGAAAGACGGTTCAATTATTTACAGTGCAAAAGATCAGAGGATGTATCTTTTCACATTATAATTTTATTGGCCGACACAAGGCAAAGCTAGTTAGTCTCCCTGTTCTCAAACCGGAGCATTGTGCCTTTGTGGCACTGAATTTTAATCAATGACATTTGAGTTTATTTCCTTGCAACCCCAATGTGAGGAAGGTCTTCTTTCTTCTGGTTGTAAAGCGAAGTGTTTTGACTTTCTCATTAATCTTTTGGAGCAGTGATAATGCACCAGTTTCCCTTTGCCACTCTTCCCATTTTCACCTGGTACATTCTCTATCAAACACCAGGTTGTAACGACCTGATGAAGAAGCGGCGCTCCGAAAGCTAGTGTGCTTCCAATTAAACCTGTTGGACTATAACCTGGTGTTGTGTGATTTTTAACTTCAGGTTGTAATCACCCAACTCACAAATCTAAAAAGAAAGACTTAGCTTCAGCTGTTAGTAGAATAAGAAAACAATGAGTTCAACAACAAGAGAACAACATAGTAGAACAATGCTTTGATATTTCCTAATGCAGCCAATAGCAGAACATGCAAGAGTGCCATTTAGCCTTTTTTAAAAAATGTAAGATTATTCTGGGCACAATATGAAATCAACCTGCAGGTTTCTTCCTCTAGCTCCAAAATGATTCACAGAGATGAAAACACACCAAAACCTTGCATTGAGCTCAATCTCATATACAGAAGTGATAAAAATGTCTCACATAAGAAATGGTAAATCAGACAAATATAGAGGAAACTCCCATTTGAATTTAGTGTTTACATGGATTTTTATGGGTAAATACTAATCTGCTGTGAACAGGGTATGAATGTGTGTGTGGGATGATCCTTTGGATTTTAAGCCTGGATTTAGAGTTAGCTTTTCACAATTTACCTGACTGGGATTGTGGTTTCAGAACCTTTTAGTTGTTAGTCTGAGGCGGTGGCAGCATCAACGATGGCAAAGCTTCTCCTGGCGATCTGAGGCAATGGCAACAGGAATGTGGCTCTTTCTGGCAACTAATTTGAAAATAGTGGACTGTCCAAGACTGCAAGCAAAGATTTTAAGATCTGGACATTTTTCTTTTTATTTTTGGCTCTTTTTCTTTAATTTCAGTTGTTGTTTTTAAACTGATGTGTTTTTAACTATTGTTGTTTTGGTGTTTTGTTTAATTATGGTTTTGTAACCAAGAATATGCCTGTGAATACCAACTTTGTATACTTTTCATTGTACTCCTGTAACTCTTTGAGTACAGATGATAATAAGATCTTATTGTAATTTTAATTCATTGTTGTCATCAGTATGTCAAAATGTGTACGATGTCTGCTAACCTTCATGATTTGAATGTCACACGGTGACTGAGCTTGCAGCTGGAGTCTTTTGACAGAGATTTCAAGGGTTACCTTGAAGAAATGGGATTCTCAAACTCCTTATTATGATAACAACCCTCTGACATTAACCTTTGAGACCTGTTATTTTGGTTGCATGCCATGCCATTTCCTTGGATCCAGCAGCATAATCATATTCCAAAAAAAATTCCATCAGATCTAACCATATATATGACCAACTTTGTTTCATGTGGATTCCCAGTTTTTCTCAAAAGATTATACTTGATACACAATCATTTGCTTCTTCTGACAGTCTATTCTATGCAACCACACTGTGGAAAATAGAATGCATCCTAATCTCAAATTTTACTTGGATTGTCATCTAGTTCTGTTATCACAATATTGTTATAAACTCTAGGGAACACCATTAACAAAATAAGAAAACATATATGAGTAAACCTAAATAAAGTCTCAACTTTGAGTTCATCATCACTATTAGATTACAGGCATTTCTGTTTAATTAAAGCAAATGATTACGAAATAAATTGAATCATAAGAATCAAAAGGGTGGTACTATCAAACCTGTCAAATCAGAGTAAAAGTGAAGTTGCATAATTAGTACACTCTTAAGAATGGAATAGTGACTTTCCTTAAACAATTCTCCATTGAGCCAGAGACCAGAGAGATTAGCTCTGCCCAGAGGTTGTGAGACCTGCTGAGTATTTCAAGCACTTTGTGTTTTTATTTCTGATTTGCAACATCCACAGTATTCAGGATCTTAAAAACAAGAGATTGCTGCATGAAGATTGCCCTTCAAGAATAGGTTGAACAAAGTGGTGCCTCCAGTTGTAAAGCTAGAAATTTTCAAAATACCTAGCTGAGAATTATCCTACGGGGTTTTCACTATCAAATGGTCTAACATTGGCAGAGATTCTGGGTAAGTGACAAAAATACAGTTTCTGGTATCTTGTTCCAAATCGGTGGCAGTGCTGAAAACCTGCAATAAATGACTAGAGTAGAGATTTTGTTCTGGGAACAAATCAGGAAGTTTTGCTGGCTTGATTGCAGTTCAAGGTAATCCAAATTAACATTTACATAATTACAAATATTAATTCTTTTATGAACCGTTAGACAATAGAATTAAAAGCAATGCATTTCAGGTTGTTAAAGGTAGATTTTTGGTCTCGGTGAGGTAATCAGGGGATATGGGGAGCAGGATGGAGGGCGGAGTTGAGGCCCAAGATCAGCCACAATCATATTAAATAACAAAGCAGACTCAGCAGCACATACAATCAAATCCTGCTCCTGTTCAGTGTTCTCCTGTCTATGATACTTAGAAACTTAGCTTGTTTGAAGACTCTTCCTGAATAGAGTCATAGAGGCGTACAACATGGAAACAGACCCTTTGGTCCAACTTGTCCATGCCGACCAGATATCCCAACCTAATCTAGACCCATTTGCCAGCACTTGGCCCATATCCCTCCAAACCCTTCCTATTCATAAACCCATCCAGATGCCTCTTAAATGTTGCAATTGTACCAGCCCCCACCACTTCCTCTGGCAGCTCATTCCATACACGTACCATCCTCTGCATGAAAAAAGATTGCCACATACGTCTCTTTTATATCTTTTCCCTCGTACCCTAAACCTATGCCCTCTAGTTCTGGACTCCCCCATCCCAGGGAAAAGACTTTGTCTATAGGTACAGTTAGTAAGTTTGCAGATGACACCAAAATTGGAGGTGTAGTGGACAGCAAAGAGGGTACCTCAGATTACAACAGGATCTGGACCAGATGGGCCAATGGGCTGAGAAGTGGCAGATGGAATTTAATTCAGATAAATGCGAGGTGCTGCATTTTGGGAAAGCAAATCTTAGCAGCACTTATACACTTAATGGTAAGGTCATAGGGAGTGTTGCTGAACAAAGAAACCTTGGAGTGCAGGTTCATAGCTCCTTGAAAGTGGAGTCGCAGGTAGATTGGATAGTGAAGAAGGCGTTTGGTATGCTTTCCTTTATTGGTCAGAGTATTGAGTACAGGAGTTGGGAGGTCATGTTGTGGCTGTACAGGACATTGGTTAGGCCACTGTTGGA
>NC_057740.1:33747518-33751361 GCF_004010195.1 Chiloscyllium plagiosum
TATATGAATAGGAAGGGTTTGGAGGGATATGGGCCAGGTGCTGGCAGGTGGGACTAGATTGGGTTGGGATATCTGGTCGGCATGGACGGGTTGGACTGAAGGGTCTGTTTCCATGCTGTACATCTCTATGGCTCTATGACCCTTATGATTTTATACCCCTTTCTGTGTAGTAGAAGCTCTGCATATGACTGGACAACTGTTGTTAGGATACCAAAATAGTACTTATACATTGCAGCCTTGTTGGTTTTAGGATAACTGGTTACTAAGCAACAATTATTGTCAAGCACTTTCTGAGCCAGCACAATCAATGGAATTGCAACCTGATATTGCAGCCAATCTTGCAGGAGTGGACTATTTTAAGCCTTTCAATTTTTCAGATCAGTGTAAAAAATTATGGAGAACAGAAAGGCAATTGTTTTTGATAAAACTCATACAATGTTTTTGCGTTGGTTAGGCTGATTCTTCCTCAATTACACTGATATTACAAGTATGAACAATAGGAAACATAGTTGTTTTCTGAAGGCATCGCATAGGAAAAACAACAAAATGCGATAGCAAGTTCAGTTCAATAGAAATATTTACTCAATAGACATAACAGTATGTATTATCTACAAGGTGTACTGCAGAAATTTACAAAAGATCCTCAGACAGCACCTTCCAAACCCATGACCACTTCCATCTAGAAGGACAAGGGCAGCAGATATATGGGAACATGACCACCTTCAAGTTCCCCTCCAAGTCACTCAGCATCGTGACTCGGAAATATATCGCCATTCCTTCACTGTCGCTGAGTCACATCCTGGAAATCCCTCCCTAACAGCATTGTGGGTCAACCTTCAGCAGGTGGACTGCAGTGGTTCAAGAAGGCAGTTCACCATCACTCAAGGGCCACTAGGGATGGGCAGTAAACGCTGGGCATCCGGAGACGCCCACATCCCACAAAATGAATAGATAAAAGAAATGAGGCTTTTTGAAATAAAAAACAATTATATATAAAATAAGAATAAATGCTGAAAATTTGAAATAAATGACTGACAGCCCCTAAAATATACAGTAGATCAGTCAGGATTTAAATAAGTAGGTTTACAATTGAATTAAAGCATGAGAATGTAAGATCGTACCACAAATATCAATGGAAAAATTGTACAATATATCCATTTGACTTACTAACCTGTGTTTTATTTTGAGATGTTGACAGATGCTTTATGTTGTCAGCCTTTTATAAAAGGCAGGAAAATGTAATTATTTCTGATGTGACAGGAAATGTGTTTTTATCCTCCCAATTAAAAGGCACTGTAGCTTTAATAATTTATTGTTGGTCCCCAGCCATATGCCCACAACAGGTTTCAAAATGGTGGAATTCAATTGAATATTTTCAGCTCCATTTACGATGAAAAGAATAAACAAATCCATAAAATTTACAAGAAAACAAGGCTACGTCATGAAAACAGCAAACTGTCCAGATGGATTCATTAGCCTGAAGTGAAAAATGAAATGTCTCCAAGCATTGCTTTATTATAATTATATTCAATTCAAATTATAATTATTGATAATATTTCTGTAGCAATGCCTAATATTATGTTAACATACATGGTGAAAAACAGTTGACTGAAATGCCTAAATTAATTTAACAAAACACTTTGTGAAGGTAATTAAACTTCATGGATACTGTTAGGAAGCTGAATTCTAACAGTGGTCTCTATTGTAACCGAGAGTTTCTAATCAAGGGTATACAGACGGCAGAACTATCACCATTCTGTTTAATTGTTCCATTTCTGTTATTCTCACAGAATATAAATTACTGACAACCTGTAGCATTTATATTTTATTTGCAGCTTTGCTAAATTACATCAGTGTCACAGTCAATGGCAACAATGCAACTTAGCTCATATACGATCACACTATTTTTATGACAGTACCAAGTTTGTGTCCTGTGCTACTATACTGGCAGTGAAGAACAAATGTTATTCTTGTGTTGCAGCGTGGAGAAATGTAGTGGTTAATTTTCTGAGACTCTCCCTCCAGTACGAAAGCTCAATGGGTGGATATAAAAAGCGGGTGGTAAGAGTACATTTTTTTAAACCAGTACAGATGGGTGGCACGGTGGCTCAGTGGTTAGCACTGCTGTCTCACAGCACCAGGGTCCCAGATTCGATTCCAGCCTTGGGCGACTTTCTGTGTGGAGTTTGCACATTCTCCCTGTGTCCGTTTGGGTTTCCTCCCACAGTCCAAAGATGTGCAGGTCACTTGAATTGGCCATGCTAAATTGCCCATAGTGTTAGGTGCATTAGTCACTGGGAAATGGGTCTGGGTGGGTTACTCCTCGGAGGGTCAATGTGGACTGGTTGGGCCGAAGGGCCTGTTTCCACTCTGTAGAGAATCTAATCTAATTTCCTAAATTAGACTGAGTGAAAAATTTTTTAACAGGTTGAGGCAGTAGGTAGTGTGCTATAGTTGGCTTCAATGCCATGAGGAAGAATGGTAAGAGGTAATTCAGTTTTGTTTTCAAAAAGATTTCTCATCATTTTATTTCTTTTATTGAAGGTGTTCTTCTCAAATTAACACAAACTTTCAAACACAGCTGGCACCTTCCACAACCTCAACCAATAACCATTATTCATGTCTGAGCCTGGACGCTGAAAGTTGCTGAACTATTCAACTGTATGAAACATCATTGCTATTCTTATTTAAGTTCTATTAATGGTCATTTAAAAACAGAGTGGAAACTGGCTCTTTTTGCCTTCCCTAATCCAAAGACATGGATATTTATTGTGCCTTTGATACAACTTTGACTCAACAGAAGTCCGGTACTGAATTTAGGAAATTCTTGATTTTACTTGTTGGATACACCAGGAGGTTTAATGGTATCGGTGGAATAATACATCAGTAATCATACCACAACCTTCTGAAAGAGAGCAGAAATTCACATAATTAAAAAGACTACACCAATGTCAATCCTCCATTGCTAACCCCAATATCCTACTGAACAGTGTATCAGGAGCCGAGATAACCTCTAATTTAAAACAAATCTGAGTTGAAAGCAGGTGGCATTGTTGCGAGAGAGCACAAAGCAGGCAAACTGATTGGCTCCTCCCTGCAGGAAACTGTGTTTTGGCAAGTTGAAGAGGCAGAATCAAATGCCACCAGGAAGGAGCAGAATTCCGCAATCTCGGATTAGGGCCAGCCAGGAACCATTGATGATAATAAGAGAACCAAAATAAGGAATTGCAGTAGGCATGCAGCTATTGGATATCTCATTAGACGGAATGGCAGCATTCCTGCGCTTGAGTAGCCTCACAATGAGAGTGAAAAGCAGGGAAGCAGCAACAAGCTGGAGTTGCCGTTGAGACTGGGGAGTCACTGTATCAAGGAGACAAAGCAAAGAATAAATAGATTGAAGCTGCTGATGGTGGCGAGAGAGCTGGGCAAGTAGTAGTGGTGCAATTGCAGGAAACTTAAATGAACCATCTCGACAAAACTCCCCATTTCAGAGTCTATGAGGAGAGAAAGATGTCCCCTGTGTGTGGGAGGCATAGTAATTGCAAAAGTTAGCAATACGAGCTCCACCAATTGAATGCTGCTACTTGACAGATTAGAGATTACAAATTAAGGTCTACAACAGTATCTGGTGGAGCTGGAATGTGGATAAATATCTATAGTTGTTGTGGTTCTGTTCGCCGAGCTGAAAAATTTTGTTGCAAACGTTTCGTCCCCTGTCTAGGTGACATCCTCAGTGCTTGGGAGCCTCCTGTGAAGCGCTTCTGTGGTGTTTCCTCCGGCATTTATAGTGGCCTGTCCCTGCCGCTTCCGGTTGTCAGTTTCAGCTGTCCACAGAAGCGCTTC
>NC_057740.1:33751484-33755940 GCF_004010195.1 Chiloscyllium plagiosum
CTGCACAAAACACTATATAGGACAAACAGGAAGACAGCTAACGATCCGCATCCATGAACATCAACTAGCCACGAAACGCCACGACAAGCTATCCTTAGTAGCCACACACGCAGACGACAAGCAACATGAATTCGACTGGGACAACACTACCATTATAGGGCAAGCCAAACAAAGAACAGCCAGGGAATTCCTAGAAGCATGGCACTCATCCACAAACTCCATCAACAAACACATCGACCTGGACCCAATATACCGGCCACTGCAGCAGACAGTTGAAACTGACAACTGGAAGCGGCAGGGACAGGCCACTATAAATGCCGGAGGAAACACCACAGAAGCGCTTCACAGGAGGCTCCCAAGCACTAAGGATGTCACCTAGACAGGGGACGGAACATTTGCAACAAAAATTTCCAGCTCGGCGAACAGAACCACAACAACGAGCACCCGAGCTACAAATCTTCACCCAAACTTTGAATATCTATAGTTATTAGTTTGTTTCTCCAAGTTATGCTTTTCCATTAATGTTTATAAATGCTCACTGCCAATAGAATAAAAAATCCCTGTTTTATAATCCTCATGCAGTGTGTGTATTTAAAATGCCTGTTACATTTGTACAGCAACTGAGATTTCTGTCATTTCAATCCTGTATCTGGGGAGGAAATATTCCATTTTATATCTGGTTCCTTTATGAGACAGCTTCCTATCCAATGCTTGATTCAGTACATCAATCGTATACCTAATTACTAACTTGTGCTTCTGAATTAAAATCTATTGATTGACTCATGATGCAGAGAATTGCACTTTGTCAATTTTAGCAGAAACACAGAGAACATTTCCAAATTACTGTCTACTTCTGATAATTCAAAATAATTCTGCATTAAAAAATATTGAATTATCCAATCATTTAAATGATGTAACACATAAGAAAGTAAAAAGTATAAAATACATTTCAATAAAAATTAATTAGCATAATTGGAATTAAATAACCTTGAATTCAAAATGGAATATATCACACACTAAACAAATCCAACACCACAGTGAGGGCCTTATCTGAATGACAGGACACTACACAATCTCAACAGCTAAAGCTCAATCTTTCACTAAAATTTAACCTTCTCCTATGTCATTAATTGCATTTTAAAAATACATGGAAAAATACAATAAACAATAAGTATTTTTGGAAAATAAAAGTAAAATGAACAAGTGCCAGAGTTCTGAAACATGCAGCTGAACAAAGTAATGTTGGATTCAATGTTAACTCTAATTCTCACTCCACAGATGCTGCCTAATGTGCTGAGCTTTTCCAGTACACTTTTTAAAAAATTACAACATTAATTGAATTGGCTTGCATGTCGCATATTGTTGATTCAGTTTCATACACCACCCTGTAGAATAGAATATCCTTTATTGTCATGGGTACTCCATTGTAGAATAGAATATCCTTTATTGTCACGGGTACTCCATTGTAGAAGTACAGTGAAAAGCTTTTACAGTGTCTGCTTCTTATGGCACCATCTCTGGTACAAGTACCTCGGTACAAAACTCGGATACAAAAGAGGAATAAAAAGTCATTGCATTACTTTATAGAGTTTAAAAGATAAGTTAAAAATAAGACATTGTCAAAGTATTGCAATGTATTCTGCAGAAATATTAAAAAATGCAAACTACGCTATTGAACGTTTAGTCCAAAATGATCATCTTAGCTGTAACAAATAATAAACTGTTAAAATAATAATACAATGATCAACAGAAAAAGTGTTAGAGTACAGAGGAACCTCGATTATCTGAAGGACACGGGTGGGGAGTATTTTTGTTCGGCTAATTGAATTCTGGATAATCGAATCCAGATAGCATATTTAGCCAAGCATTGGGACATTGCGATCTTGCCAGGTAATCCGATATTCGGATAATTGAATGGCAGATAATTGACGCTCCTTTTTAATTATTATGACTTTTAAACATGTCAAAATGACATATTTTTTGGACAATCTCAGACATTTTGTAGCTAGGAATCAGAATAAGAAAGCAAGCTGAGATTACACTTATACATGATTTGTTAACCTCATACATGTACAAGTAATCCACTTAAAAGTCTCATGCACAAAAAAAAAATCCTCCACCACCCATTACCTTGCTCTTACCCCCCCAACACCTTGCATTTAAGTTTGGACATTTGGTAATTTAAACTATCCCAGAGGACTGATAAAGGGCAGATTTCTCATGTTAGCGCAAAGTCCGTCAACAAGGGAGCAGCTTTAAAATTCTCACACTTAAAAGAATGGAAATGTTGTAAAGACAAAGAGAACTTGCTGTACAAAGAAAGGAGGATCCAACAGAAGTGTAAACACTGAATGCTGGAAATCTAAAATAAAAACAGGAAATGTTAGAAATACTCAGTAGCTCTGGAAAGAGAAATGTTATATTTAGATTCAGTTGTCGCGTATTTTAGTTATTACGGACTCATGCAGAGATCACACTAGATCTAAATTCAAACACTTTATTTACAGAACTTTAAACACCTTAGAACTTACATATCTATTCTTTATTGAAAGTTCTGTATGTCTGATGTTTCTGGAGGAAGCCTAGGTCTTTGTAAGATATTTTCTCTCTGTGGAGGCAGCAATTTAAAAATGGCAACATAGAAAATTGAAACAGGAATAGGCCATTCGGCCCTTTGAGCTTGCTCTGCCATTTAGTATGATCACGGCTGATTATCCCACTGAGTATCCTGTTCCCGCTTTCTCCCTATATCCTTTGATCCCTTTAGCCCTAAGAATTAGATCTATCACCTTCTTGAAAACATTCAATGTTTTGGCCTCAACAGCTTTCTGTAGCAGAGAATTCCATGGGCTTACCACTGTCTAAGTGAAGAAATTTCTCCTCATCTCAGTCCTAAATGGCCTACCCCAGTTCCTTATGATGATTGTGTATATAATTACATATTTTAGCTGGTATAATTACAGGAGTCTCAGGACCTGCACAGAATATATTTATTCCCAATGAAGGCTCGTATAGAACTCTCATCTTCAACCACAGGCTGTGCGTGCCATCAACACATTGGCTGCAATTCAATGATCAAGAGCATTAGCTACAGAACCATTGTCAATATAACCCAGTCTAGAGCACCAGCCGTCCAAGACCCACCCGATCTGCTTGGGTGTAAGCACTATCTCTGATCATCTTGCCAAGGGGCACCCTTCTCACACTGGTGTGCTATAATTAAGAACCATCTTTTACTCTGGGAAAGAGTGCCTCCATATTGAAATGTCCACTGTGTTACTTACCTGGAAAGGCTAGACAGGCCGTATTCATTGGAATTCAGAAGAGTCAAAGGTAAATAAATTGTCTTCTTGTCTCATTTGCCTCTTTTCCTCCCTCACAGGCTTAAGCAATCAAGCACAATTGCAATAACTCATGAATCCGCCAACACAATCAAATACAGATCAATTAATAATAAATACTGCAAGAGAAGAGTTAACATTTCAGGTCAATGATAAATGTCATTGATCTAATTGGCTAACTCTGTTTCCCTCTCCTTAAGTCCTGCCAGACCTGTAGAATATTTCCAGTGTTTTTCGTTGTTATTCAGATCCCAACAAAGGCTCTCAATAGCAGATTAAAAGGGACTAACGGGTCGTGTTTTGTCCAAGGTTTCCACTCTGGACACCCATGTTCACTTCTTAACCAGGAATTAATCTATATGATCTTGCAAGATTAGACTTGTTTAACTGAATTAGACGGTGTCCTGTAAGATCTTAATGGAAACTTTTAGCACAATGGCTAACCCATTAATAGTCAGTCAACAACAGATTTCTATTCTGGAAGCTACAAGTGGATCTCAGGCATCATTAGGATAATTGAATTTATATCCACAAAGGACATAGCATACCCATTCAATGCAGGGATGAGATATTGAGAATATTTGATGCTTTTCCCCTATTTTTTAAACTTTGGAGCATGTTAATTTGTGTTGCTGAATATGAATGAAAACATTTCTGCAGTTATAACACTATTTTGTTGTGGTTCTGTTCGCCGTGCTGGGAATTTGTGTTGCAGACGTTTCGTCCCCTGTCTAGATGACATCCTCAGTGCTTGGGAGCCTCCTGTGAAGCGCTTCTGTAATCTTTCCTCCGGCATTTATAGTGGTTTGTCTCTGCCGCTTCCAGTTGTCAGTTCCAGTTGTCCACTGCAGTGGTCGGTATATTGGGTCCAGGTCAATGTGCTTATTGATTGAATCTGTGGATGAGTGCCATGCCTCTAGGAATTGCCTGGCTGTTCTCTGTTTGGCTTGTCCTATAATAGTAGTGTTGTCCCAGTCAAATTCATGTTGCTTGTCATCTGCGTGTGTGGCTACTAAGGATAGCTGGTCGTGTCATTTCGTGGCTAGTTGGTGTTCATGGATGCGGATCGTTAGCTGTCTTCCTGTTTGTCCTATGTAGTGTTTTGTGCAGTCCTT
>NC_057740.1:33756331-33792659 GCF_004010195.1 Chiloscyllium plagiosum
GGTGTGTGTTCTCTATTTCTGTGTTTTTAATGATTACAAAGGTGTCATCCACATATCTGACCCAGGGTTTGGGTTGAATTTGCGATGAGACTGTTTGTTCTAATCTTTGCATTACCGCTTCTGCTATGAGTCCAGAGATGGGTGAGCCCATGGGTGTGCCGTTGATTTGTTCATATATTTGGTTGTTGAATGTGAAGTGTGTTGTGAGGCACAGGTCCAGTAGTTTGAGTATGCCGTCTTTGTTGATAGGTTCAATGTCCTGTTGTCTGTTCTGTATGTCCAGCAGGTTGGCTATTGTTTCTCTGGCTAGGGTTTTGTCGATAGAGGTGAACTGTGCTGTTACATCGAATGAGACATAGTTTCTTCCTTGTCTATGTGTATGTTTCTGATGATGTCCAAGAATTCCTGTGTTGACTGTATAGTGTGTCTGGATCCGCTGATCAGGTGTTTCAGTTTTTGCTGTAGTTCTTTAGCCAGTTTGTGTGATGGTGTCCCTGGTAGTGATACTATGGGTCTGAGTGGGATGTCTGGTTTGTGCACTTTAGGTAGTCCATAGAATCTGAGGTGTTGTTGCTTTCAGGTTTCATTCTGGACTCATAGATGAAGCAGTAATGCAAAGATTAGAACAAACAGTCTTACCGCAAATTCAACCCAAACTCTGGGTCAGATACGTTGATGACACCTTTGTAATCATTAAAAACACGGAAATAGAGAACACACACCGGACCATCAACGCCACACTCACAGGAATCCGATTCACTAGCGAGGAAGAAAAGGACAACCAACTCCCATTCCTAGACGTGAGGGTACAGAGAACACCGAATGGAGAATTCACCCACAAAGGTAAACAGGAAAGCCACACACACAGACCAAGTCCTAAACTACAAAAGAAACCACCCCAACCAACACACAAAAGAAGTTGCATCAAGACACTGTTCAAAAGGGCCACAACACACTGCAGTACACCAGAACTGCAAAAATGTATTCGCCAAAAACGGATACCTGCGCAATTTCATCAACAGATGCCTAAGGGAAAGACAACGGAACGAGGACATGCCGCAACCCAAAGGACTAGCCACACTACCATACATCAAGAACATCTCTGAAATGACAGCCAGACTACTGCGACCACTAGGACTCATAACAGCACACAAACCAACAGCCACTCTCAGACAACTCACCAGAACGAAGGACCTGATACCCAGCATGAGCAAAACCAATGTAGTGTACAAAATCCCATGAAAGGACTGCACAAAACACTACATAGGACAAACAAGAAGACAGCTAACGATCCGCATCCATGAACACCAACAAGCCACGAAACGGCATGACGAGCTATCCTTAGTAGCCACACACGCAGATGACAAGCAACATGAATTTGACTGGGACAACATTACTATTATAGGACAAGCCAAACAGAGAACAGCCAGGGAATTCCTAGAGGCATGGCACTCATCCACAGATTCAATCAATAAGCACATCGACCTGGTCCCAATATACCGACCATTGCAGCGGACAGCTGGAACTGACAACCGGAAGCGGCAGATTCAAACCACTACAAATGCCGGAGGAAAGATCACAAAAGCGCTTCACGGAGGCTCCCAAGCACTGAGGATGTCACCTAGACAGGGGACAAAACGTCTGCAACACAAATTCCCAGCGCGGCGAACAGAACCACAATAACGAGCACCCGAGCTACAAATCTTCTCACAAACTTTGAATAACACTATTTTCCTTTGTATATCTACCAGAGTCTTTGATAATGTGGGTTCACCCAGAGAGGGCCAATACTTACAAGTAGCAGCTCACCCACCCTTCAAAAAAAAAGATGAAAATAATGAAATGATCGTGTTAGTAATGTTTTAACAGTGCAGAAAAATTTGAAGCATTAAATCAGAAAAACGAATTCCAAATCCCTCTTGGAATCCATGTATTTCTGTTGTAACACCACATTCTTCCTGCAATGTAAAAGCAAAACTTCACTATTATACAAATTATATATCAATCCATGAAGATGGGACAGACTAGTGTTTCTGTCATTATCTCAATGAAGAGTAAGGACTGAAAACAACAATAGATGTAATGAGATGGTGCCAGATTCATGTACAGGTTGTTCTGCTATAACGTGCATTTTGTTAACATGAATTGGCAATAACGCAATAGATGAACTGTGGATGCTGTTTGGACAATGTGAACTTTGTACTGAACAGGTGTAGGAATTTTCTATAGCGTTTTTCCAAAGCGCAATTTTCTATAACGCAGGGTTGCAGAGGAACACAACTGTTGTGTTATAGCGAAACAATTTGTATGTTGCATTTTCCATCAAGCTCTGCAGTTTTTCTGTTCTGTCAGTAACATCACTTCATGGGTATTTAAATTCATCGTCATTTACTCTTTCAACCTTGATGCTATCCTGACTTGCCCTTCACCTTGATTTCTTAATTAAAGAAATCACACAAGGAAATGGGAAATATGTATTTGTCCACAAGAGTCAGAAGAGTTAGCAATAATGAAAATGCAGCTCATTTCTCATTTGCCCCCTACTCAATTACAGAACCATTCTGCTTTATAACATTTATTTTAACCTGATGTAACTTATCCCTAGTTTGTGTGTTTCATATACCTTCGTGTTGTGCCAAATATGGATGTTTGCAACTTTCTCCAAAACAGGATGTGTGATTGAAACATGCAGCAAATTCCGATAGTAAGCCTGGAAAAAGAGGCAGACTTGTAATTTATTTATTGCCCTAATGCCCCATTTTCTAATAGTCTGAAAATAAAACTGTCCCATTTTGCAATGCAACCCATTAATGAAATTTTAATAGCAAAGAACAAGCAAAGAACAAGCATCCACAATGGCAAAAGTGCCTCCCATTCAACAGACAAGAGATGGTTGCATTGACATGTTTGTTGAAGTTGGTGAAAAACAATAGGAACTGTATGACAACAGAAAACTCTGAAGAGAATAGATATGAGTCAGGATTGGACAAAAAAAGTTGAGGGATGGGGGTGAAGAGGAAAGAACAGGAGTGCAGTGGCAGCAGCCTGAGTTTTGATTTGAGCAGAAGTGGGAGGCTAGTAGAGAAAGTGAGGGGTTTAGGATGATTAATGAACAGATTAATACAGCTTGGGAAGTTATGAGGGAGTAGAGGTACAAGATTGTATAAAATGCAAGAAATAGCTATAGGTGTCAATCAGTACAAGAAACTCAACATGTGCCAAAATCCTCAATGCCATGTGGATTTTATTCATACTGTTCGGCACACCATCTCCCACTCAACCTGGAAGGTAGCATAGTGGCCAGAAGTCCTGAACACTCACCATAAGAGAGGGGTGAAGTGGGGGGTCAGGTTTTGGAGGGCAGGTGTGCAGACGAGACAGGGATACAGACTCTGGTCAGCAAGGCAGTGGTGCTCCTGATGAAGGTTCCTTTCCCCAGTAAGGATCTCCTTGACTGCCTGCCTCATAAAACATCCTGCCCATTACTACCCACCTACCGATAAGTGATATGATGGCACCGACAAGGTATTATCCAGTCTATCAAGGCTAATTGACCATAATTATTGATTTACATGTTGCAGGGTGCCAATTTCAGCACTTGTCCACTAAGCATATTAGGGGGTCATCTTGGATGTGGCTAGAAAGATAGTGACCTATTTTACCTTGCTCTTTTTCCAAAAACACCAAAAGTCAAGTCCCTGTTAACATTGAAATTTACAGGCGAATCATGTGAATGAGTTTCGTTGCTGGACTTTGACCAAATATATTGTGGTAGTGACACTCAGTTACACACTGGCTCAAGTGAATCTATTAAAGACTATAAGGGGTATAGGGGCATTCTTAAAAGGGAAATCAGGAGGGCAAAAAGGGGATATGAGATAGCCCTGGCAGATAAGGTTAAGGATAATTCAAAGAGATTCTACAAGTACATTAAGATCAAAAGAGCAACCAGTTCATAAGTTCATATGACATTGGAGCAGAATTAGGCCATTTAGCCCATCGAGTCTGCTCTGCCATTCGATCATGGCAGATATGCTCCTCATCCCCATTTTCCTGCCTTCTCCCCATAACCCTTCAACCCATCACCAATTAAAAAACCTCTAACTCCTCTAAATTTACTCACTGTCCCAGGCAGCCACCACACTCTGGGGTAGCAAATTCCACAAATTCACAACCTTTTGGGAGAAGTAATTTCTTCTCAACTCTATTTAAAATTGTCCTAGAATGCCCCATAAAAGGACCTCTTGTCCTATAATGCCCCACAAGAGGAAGCATCCACTCGATGTCAATTTTATCCACACCTTTTATCAAGTTGAATGCCTCAATTTGATCTCCCCTCATTCTTCTAAAACTAGGGAGAGAATAAGGCACCTTAAGTATCAAAAAGATTGGTGTGTGGAACCACAGGAGTTGGGAGACATACTAAACAAATATTTTGCATCAATTTTTTTTGTGGAGAAAGAAATGGAGGCTAGGGAACTCGGGAAAATAAATATTGAGTTCTTGAAAGAATTCCACATTTCAGAGGAGGAAGTGCTAGAGGTCTTAAAAAAAAATAAGGTGGATAAATTTCTGGGACCCTGATCAAGTATATCCCAGGACATTATAGGAAGTTAGGGAAGAAATTGAGGGTTCCCTAGCAGAGATATCGCTATCATCTACAACCAAGAATGAGATGCGGACAACTGAAGGGTGCCTAATGTTGTGCCTTTATTGTAAGAAAGGCTGTAAGGAGAAGGCTGGGAATTACAGACCTGTGAGTTTGACATCAGTGATGGGTAAATTGTTGGAGGGGATTCTGAGCGAAAGGATTTCCATGCATTTGGAGAAGCAAGGGCCGATTAGGGATTGTTAGCATGGGCTTGTGCCTGGGAAATTGTGTCTCTCAAACGTGATTGAGTTTTTTGAAGATATAACCAAAAAGATTGATGAAAGCAGAGCAGTAGCCGCAGTCTACATGGACATTAGTAAAGCCTTTGACAAGGTGCCACATGGTAGACTAATTAGCAAAGTTAGATCACATGGGATTCAGGGAAGACTTGTCAACTAGATACAAAATTGGCTTAACAGTAGGAGACAAAGTGGTGGTGGAGGATTGTTTTTCAGACCTGAAGGCCTGTAACCAGTGGTGTTTCACAGGGATTGGTGCCATGTCTATTTTAGTTTGTAATTTATTTCAACAATTTGGATGTGAATACATAAGGCTTGCTTTGTAAGTTTGCAGATTATGCCAAAATTGGTGAGAGATAACCTTTTTCATTGTTGACTCTAAGATTACAAAGGGATCTTGATCAATTGAGCCAATGGGCTGAGGAGTGGTAGATGGAGTGTAATTTGAATAAATGTGAGGTATTGCATTTTGGTAAAACAAACAAGGCAGGACTTATACAGTTAATGGCAGGGCCTTTGGTAGAGTTATTGAACAAAGAGACTTAGGGGGTCAGTTACATAATTTTTTGTAATCTGCATCACAATTACAACATTTAAAAGGCATCTGGATAGGTACATGAATAGGAAGGGTTTAGATGGATATGGGCTAAGTGCTGGCAAATGAGACTAGATTAATTTAGGATTTCTGGTTGACATGGATGAGTTGAATTGAAGGGTCAGTTTCCATACTGTACATCTCGATGACTCTTAAGTAGACACAGTGGTTAAGAAGGCACTTAGCTTGCTTGCCTTCATTGCTCAGACCACTGAGTATAGCAGCTGAGACATCATGTTGTATAAGATGTTGGTGAGGCCATTTTTGGAGTACTGTGTACAATTCTGTTTGTCCTCCCACAGGAACAATATTATTAAATTGAGGGGGTTCAGAAAAGATTTCCCAGGATGTTGTTGGGCTGGAGGATTTGAGTTCTAAGGATAAACTGGATAGACTGGGACATTTTTCATTGGAGTGTAAGAGGCTGAGGGGTGACCTACAGAGGTTTATAAAATAATGAGGGGCGTAGATAAGATGAATAGCAAAGGTCTTTCCCCAGAGTGGGGAAGTTTAAAACTAGGGGGCATATTTTTAAGGTGAGAGGAAAAAGATTGAAAGGGACCTGAGGGGTGGCCTTTTCACACAAAGGATGGTTTGTGTGTGGAATGAACTGCCACAGGAAGTGGTAGATGCAGGTACAGTTATATTTGGACAGGTATATGAATAGGAAAGGCTTAGAGGGGTATGGGCCAATTGCAGGCAAGTGGGACAAGTATAGCTTGGGGAACTTGGTTGGCAAGGACAAGTTGGACCAAAGGGTCTGTTTCTCTGTTGTTTGGCTCTATAACACCATGTTAGTTTGTGTGATGCATCATTAGTCCTCTATTGTATAAATATAGTAAGCCTGGTTAGAAATTATCACTATTCAAATCATCTACTAAACAACTGATAAGAGACCAGAAGCTTGATGAGTGTTCACTTATAAAAATCCAGGTTCATTTGGTCCTTGTCATGCTTATTTCCATTGATGTGTATAGTGATTATTACAATAAGGGAACAAAAAGCCAGACTGTAAAATTTTGAGAGGATCACTCAAAAGAAACTGTAGAAAATTGCAGTATAGAGTCATAGAGTCATAGAAATGTACAGCATGGAAACAGACCCTTCGGTCCAACCTGTCCATGCCAACCAGATATCCCAACCCAATCTAATCCCACTTGCCACACCTGGCCCATGTCCCTCCAAACCCTTCCTATTCATATACCCATTCAAATGTCTCTTAAATGTTACAATTATACCAGCCTCCACCACTTCCTCTGGCAGCTCATTCCATACACGTACCACTCTCTGTGTGAAAAAGTTGCCCCGTAGGTCTCTTTTATATCTTCCCCCTCTCACCCTAAACCTAAGCCCTCTAGTTCGGGATTCCCCAACCCCAGGGAAAAGACTTTGCCTATTTACCCTATCCATGCCCCTTATAATTTTATAAACCTCTGTAAGGTCACCCCTCAGCCTCTGACGCTCCAGGGAAAACAGCCCCAGCTTGTTCAGCCTCTCCCTATAGCTCAAATTCTCCAACCCTGGCAACATCCTTGTAAATCTTTTCTGAAACTTTTCAACATCTTTCCGATAGGAAGGAGACCAGAATTGCATGCAATATTCCAACAGTAGCCTAACCAATGTCCTGTACAGCCGCAACATGACCTCCCAACTCCTGTACTCATTACTCTGACCAATAAAGGAAAGCATACCAAATGCCTTAATTAAAAGAAAAATCATTTATGGGATGAGGGGTCGTTGGCTAGTTTGAATAAGAACTGTTCCAAAGCTGGCTTTGGGACCAACAATCCAGGTTTGGCAGGCTGAATGCAATTAAAAATCTGTTCTGGCACACTTTGATTTTAAAGTGTGGTATTTTCCTGGGTAGGACTTCCTGACAGTTCAGTGTGTATCTTTGCAATGTAACTTGATAATGTACTATATAGGAACTTCCCAAATCCTGTAGATCAAAATTATACTAGAGATGTCACATTTAGCCTCACCTTTTCTGGGTAGGTAGAGAAAGAAGGACAGTATGCTGCCCATGATTATCCAATGACACCACTCTTTACTTGAATTGCATTTGTGTGAACTTTGGGTGAGGATAGGATCAGAATCATCTGTGAGTCTTCTGTACTGAATGATCTTGCTTATGCCTCGGTTCATGTCAAGAATGGTATTGGCTGGCTGCTGGAGTTCATGGAAAGATAAATATGGCTAGTATGTCAGCAAAAAGAAAAAAAATAGCTTTACTATGATTTTAACTTATTGTCCTAGGGAATCATTATCAACATGATTTTTTAAATTCATGAATGCAAAGCTGGTGTGATTAAAAAGATTTCTATGTCTGGTATCAAACAGACTGGTTTATGAAGCTTCCTACTATTGATATTGGAAATTCAATAACTAAAATGGCCAGCAATCAGATTACTTCTTGTGCTAAAGCCATATCATTTTTTCTTCTTTCACAGGATGAGGGCATCACTAAATAGGCCAGAATTAATTGCCCATCCCACATTGCTGTGTGTCTGGAGTCACATGTAGTCCAGACCAAGTAAGGATGGCAGTTTCCTTCCCTAATGAACCATGATGTGGAGGTGCTGGTGTTGGACCGGGGTGGACAAAGTCAAAAATCACACAACACCGCTTTATAGTTCCAGCAGGTTTATTTGAAACTGCAAGGGTCATTGTAGACAGTTAATGTGGCATTTTACAAATTCCTACTTTGGAAATACAATCAGTCTGATGTCAGACACAAACAGACTCAAAACAAGGCCTCACACCTAAAATGCATTGTCTGACCTGAGATGACACCTTTATACTAGTAAGTTATCTTGGGGCAATGACTTGAAAGAAATTCTGGGATTTACATATTAACCAATTGAAACCTGCACCTCCATTCTAACTGATTAAAGACTTAATGGCCATCTAGGTTTGTTTAATACATTTGCATAAGTTGTATGACCCTCTGATTTTTTACATATAAATTCTGTGTCTGATGTATTCTCTCTCACTAGCTACCTGAGGAAGGAGCAGGGCTCCAAAAGTTTGCCGTTTCAAGTAAACCCATTGGACTATAACCTGGTGTCTTGTGATTAATTAACCAGGTGAATTCTTCCAACAATCAGTTCATGGTCATCATTCGACTCATAATTCAGATTTTTATTGAATTAAAATTCCATCTATCAATGGCAGGATTTGAACCCAGACCCCAGAACTTACCTGAGTCTCTGGATGAGCACTCCAGCAATAATATCACTAGGCCGTTACCTCTCTGTCGAAGAGTGTGTTGGAAAAGCACAGCCAGTCAGGAAGCATCTGAGGAACAGAAGAGTTGACATTTTGAGCATACACTCTTCATCTTCCTGATGAAGAGCTTATGCTCAAAACATCGATTCTCTTGCTTCTCAGATGCTGCCTGATCTGCTGTGCTTTTCCAGCATCACACTCTTCGACTCTGATCTCCAGCATCTGCAGTCCTCACTTTCTCCTAGTTGATTTTTACCTCCCTGTGTTTTGTTAGTGAAGACAACTGAAGTGCTTTATTTCCTCGAAAAGTGAAATGATGATGCTCATCATCCTAATTGAAAGGTGGTTGAGTCATGGTCATGTAGCAGGTGACAATTATTCATAGACAATCACTAGTTGTAATGGAAAGTCTTCCATTAAATGATGGAACGTAAAACACACCATGCCTCTTCTTGTCTTGCTTTGACACCAGCTGTGAATTTTGAAGGGACAACCTGCGTCGTATTTCTATGATGTGGCCCAACTTTGCAATATCGAGGTTTTACATCAGCCATCCATAATCAAATATCATAAACATAGATGGTTGTAAGGAAGGAACTGTGGATTGATTCAAGATATTGCACATTCACCCGCAAAGTCTTCACTGGATGTTACAGGCCACCTGCTGATAGACTGTTTTCCCTGGAGCATCAGAGGCTGAGGGATTACCTTAATAAAGGTTTATAAAATCATGAGGGGCATGGATAGGATAAATAGACAAATCTTTTCCCTGAGGTGGGGGAGTACAAATCTAGAGGGCATAAGGTTAGGGTGAGAGGGGAAAGATATAAAAGGAACCTAAGTGGCAACCTTTTCACGCAGAGGGTGGTATGTGTTTGGAATGAGCTGCCAGAGGAAGTGGTGGAGGCTGGTACAATTGCAACATTTAAAAGGCATCTGGATAGGAATATGAATCGAAAGGGGTTGGAGGGATATGGGCCAAGTGCTGGAAAATGGGACTAGATTAGGTTAGGATATCTGATTGGCATGGAGTGGTTGGACCGAAGGGTCTGTTTCCATGCTGTACATCTCTATCACTGTATGACTGAGTTAGAGACTATGGTTTATAAAACAAAATAATGCCTGTAGGCCTCTTTATGATTGTTAGCAATGATCTCAAGATCTTGGCAATAGTAACAAAAGGCATAAACACTTGTCTAAAATTATTGCTGAAAACACCCATGGAAATGAAAGGATTGAACCATAACATTTCTGAAAAATTGCATTTGTCATGTCCCAAATGCAGGTAGAAATTATTAATTTAATCTGCTGAATTTTCATTCTGGTAATTGGAAGGTTTTAGTGGTGAAAAGGGTCAGATATGATATGATCTTTATAGACACACAGCAAGCATCTGAAACACTTAGTACCCTAAAATTTTCTGCTACTTAAGAGTCATTGAGATCCACAGCACAGAAAAAGGCCCTTTGGCCCATTATGTCTGTGCAGGACAAAATCAACCTAACCACACTCTAGTGATGCCTCATTCTCGAGGCAAAACCCCTTGAAACTCTATTCCATTTTGTCTTAGATTCAGCGCTCTGGTACTGAAATTCCTTTCCTTCAAATATGCTTTTTACTCCTTAAACTTCTATACTTGTGCATCCTCATTTAATTTTTCATCATCTCCTTCATCGCAAAAGATGGTAGCAGCTACAACCCAACTAGGCATAGGCAACAAACTGTCAGCAACACCAACATCCCAACAAAGATTTTTTTTAAAATGCATGTCATTGTCTACTTATTATTTGGTAATGGCTTTGTCCTGTTAGCTGGAGCAGCAGAACATAATGGCCCTTTAAGGTGATTAGAAACTGCAATGTTACCTTAAGTGAATCTGATCTCCTACTTAATCAGTTTTGTAGATGTTTTCACAATGACTTTGCAAATCCATTTCTGACAACTGACTTAGGTCAGTAAGCAACTCCTGCCTACAAAAGGAGTAAACTTCTACTTGTACAATTCAGCTGTTTTCTGGCATTGCCAGGTCATCAGAAACATTATAAACACCTAGGGATGCAATCCCACAATGCAAGCAAGTCTGCCGATCTCAGCTGTTTGAAGCAGTATGTATTTCAAACAAATACATGGTGAGTTCAAAAGAGAATTTTTTACAAGCATTTATATTATATTTTTACCAGGTTTATTCTGAAATGAAATGGGAAGTGGTTAAGTTTATCTTCACAATGCACTAAATGCAATTTGAACACCAAAGCTGAAGACAGAACTGTCAAGGAAAGCATATTTCGCCACAGGGATTAGTACTCAGAAGACTTGGTAACATAATGACCTTCTCAGTGTACTAATAACACATCTTGATGCAACTGACAGGCAGCAATGAAAACAGCTACTCCAGCAAAACTTATAGAAGAAAGCTATCACATTCTCACACTGCATCATTCTGAACAAACTAAGAAAAAAAGACACTCTTTAAGTTTACTGCACCACAGAGAGAGGGTTGATAGTTGTGCTTCACAGCTTCATAATGACTTCCTAATCTCAATTGTAAAGTATTGACTAAAGGTCAGCCACTTAACTCACCGGAAAAAATAAATAAAAGAAAATCAAACAGCTGCTAGCCAGATATACAGTTATTAGCAGCTATTCCTACAACATGGCTAGATGGTTCCTTAGAAACGCAAACCAGATCAGTCGGTCACTTATTCCAATGATATGGTCAAGTCCTCCCTGTGCAATTCACTGAGAGTGTAGGGAGTTGAATCTTAAATCAGAAGCCAGAACTGTTCACAAGCACAATACTCCCCACAGGAATTGGCTTGATTTCAGATTTGTAATTCTGTTAACATTCCATGTCAGTCTTGTGATTCTGGACATCAGAGCTGTAGAAGTGTCATGGAGCCTGAGTTGCAATTCAGATTAGGACCAATTGCACTCAAACATTGTGCCATGGACCTTAAGTAAAATAACAAGACCCACACCAAATAACCATCTTAAATACAATTTTGTTTTTAGTTTCCCACCTGGGAAGAAAAATGTAATTGGCTTTGGGCATCACTGGCTAAGCCAGCATATACTTCCCAACCCTAATTACCTTGGAGAAGATGGTGTGTTACTAAAGCGCATCTTGTAGATGGTACACAGTGCTGCCACTGTGTGTAGGTGGTGAAAGGAGTGAATATTGTGGGTGATATAAGGTTACTTTTCTCCGGATAGTATCAAGCTTCTTGAGTGCTGTTGGAGCTACACTTATGCCGGCAAGTGGGGAGTGTTCCTTCATTTTTCTTGTCCTTTATAGATGATGGTCATGCTTTGTGAGACAAGTGGTGAGTTACTCACTGCAGAAGTCCTAGCCATCCACAATATTTCTATGGTCCAGTTCAGTTTATGGTCAATAGAAAGCTCTGGGACATTGATAGTGAGGGATTCAGTGATGGTAATACCAGAGACCCTCAAGAGGTGATGGTGAGGTTTGCTTCTGTTTTCGATGGCCATTGCACCATTGCACTGTGTGGCATTTTGTGTGGCATGAATGTTACTTGCCAAGATTCAATGTTGCCTTGATTTTGTTGAATATGGACATGGACTGCTTCATTATCTGTGCTATTTTAATTGATGCTGAACATTGTGACTCTTATTGCTGATGATTGCACTGAGTTATAGAGATGTACAGCAAGGAAACAGACCCTTCGGTCCAACTCCCTGCTGACCGGATATCCTAAATCAATCTAGTCCCATTTGCCAGCATTTGGCCCATAGCTCTCTGTACCCATCCAGATGTCTTTTAAATGTTGTCGTTGTACCAGCCTCCACCACTTCCATACACGCACCACCCTTTGTGTGAAAACATTGCCCCTTAGGTCCCTTTTAAATCATTCTCCTCTTACACCCTAAACCTATGCCCTCCACTTCTGGACTCCCCCCATCTCAGGGAAAATACTTTGTCTATTTATCCTATCAATGCTCCTCATGATTTTATAAACCTCTATAAGGTCACCGCTCAGCCTCTGATCGTCTGGGAAAACAGCCTGAGCCTATTCAACCTCTCCCCATCGCTGACCTCATGATGGGGAGTGGCAGCAGGGGGAGGGGGGGGGGGGGCGTCATTGATGAAACAGCTGAAGATAGATGCACCTAGTACACACCCCTGAAGAACTTCCACAGTGATGTTTTGGGATGAAGGTGATTGACCTCCGGCAACCCCAACAGACTTCCTTTGTGCTAGGCATGACTCCAACCAGTGGAGAGTCTTCCCCAACTCTAGCTTTGCTTTTGCTCCTTGATGCTATACTGTATCAAATGTTGACTTCATATTAAAGGCAGAAAATTGAAGGTCAGATCTGTTGTCCATGTTTGAACCAAGATTGTAATGACATCAGGAGCAGGGTAGCCCTGATGCAACCAAACTGAAGAACAATGAACAGGTTACTGTTGAGCAAATGCCATTTGATAGCACTATTGATAACCCCTTCATTGACATTACTGATTATGGAGAATAGTCTGATAGGGTAGTAATTGACTGGGTTGGATTTGCCATATGTTTCATGCACAGGACATCCAGGGCAATTCTTCACATCATCACGTAAATATACTGGAACAGCTTGGCTAGGGCATGGATAGTTCTGGAACAAATGGATTCAATAAAATTGTCCTTTTTTTTCTGACCCCTTACCCTTTGTAGAATCTAGTGCCTTCAACTCTTTCTTGTCATGACATGGAGTGAATCAAATTGGTTAAAGCCTAGCATCTGTGATGCTTGGGACCTCAGAAGGAGGCCAAGATAGATCATCCATTCGGCACTTTTAGCCAAAAGTGAATGAAAATATTTCAGTCTTGCCTTTTGCAATGATGCACTGGGCTCCCCCATTATCAATGGTTACATTTTTGGATCTTCCACTTCCTGTTTGTTGTGTAATTGTCTACCACCATCCACACCCTCCGGGTGCTCCGGTTTCCTCCCACAGTCCAAAAATGTGCAGGTTAGGTGAATTGGCCATGCTAAATGGGGCAGCACGATGGCATAATGGTTAGCACTGCTGCCTCACAGCACCAGGGCCCCAGGTTCAATTCCAGCCTTGCGTGACTGTCTGTGTGGAGTTTGCACATTCTCCTCGTGTCTGTTTGGGTTTCCTCCGGGTGCCCTGGTTTCCTCCCACAGTCACAAAGATGTGCAGGTCATTTGAATTGGCCATTCTAAATTGCCCATAGTGTTAGGTGCATCAGTCAGAGGGAAACAGGTCTGAGTGGATTACTCTTCGGAGGGTTGGTGTGGACTGGTTGGGCCAAAGGGCCTGTTTCCACACTGTAGGTAATCTAATCTAAATTGCCCGTAGTGTTAGATAATGGGGTAAATGTAGGGGAATGGGTCTGGGTGGGTTGTGCTTCTGCGGGTCGGTGTGGACTTGTTGGGCGGAAAGGCCTGTTTCCACACTGTAAGTAAGTAATCTAATCTAATCTAATCTCTAATTTCATAGTGGTCTCCTAAATTTATAGTTCCTTTGAATTGAATCTAGGGCTACCACCTTCTGAGACATTCACTGAAGGAACCCACCATTGAGGAACCCAGAATTGCTTTCTTAAAAGCAGTAACACCATCCTTTGAATGTCATTACTGACCCTCTCCACCAGCACATCTGCTGGGGGCTAATCTTATAAATTTATTTCCTCATCCCACACATTCCACCAATCACTACTCTCTTGGAACCTGCCTTGGATCAGTAGCAACCACTCATTTCTGTATTTTCATCCAGACATTCAATTTTAAATTTCATTGTAAATGATTGGCTTGATGCCATAACTTTGACTGAAACATGTCTCAGAGATAGTGATCCTATGCTCTGTACTAATGACTGTATCTGGTTTTACTATACTAAGATAATTTTCAGCCTCTGCTCCAAATGCTACATCCAAACTCAACAGAATGACATTCATAGTCATTTAATGAAATGACCCATTTTCCAAGCACAATGTGTGTTCCAGTCCAAGGACAAAATTAGTGAGGTCACAACAGTGTCTGTCACAATGTCTAACTTGCATTCTCTTAGTAGAAGAGTCAAGGTCAGGATTAGTTGGAACTGGGCTGCAGTCATTTCCAAAACATGTTGGAAAACAGTCCACTGTTTCTGAAAGACTAATGGTTTGGTAAAAAAAACTTTGAAAAGAAAATTGTCAGGAACTTACTGAGAGAGATAAGTTATTGTACAATTTTACTTTGGTATTAGAGTTAATTCTGGATTGACAGTTGTTTGAATCACAGAATCACTATGGTACAGAAGGAGACTATTTAGCCCATCATCTCTGCAGTGGCTGTCCAATGAGCATTAAGACTAAGTGCCATTCTCCTGTCGTTTCCCTGTAGCTTTGGTCATTATTTCCATTGAAATCATCATGCAATGCTCTCTAAATGCCTCAACTGACCTTGATGTGCCACCACACTCTAAGCAGTGCATTCCAGACAAAAATCACTCCATGTGTGAGAAAGGTTTCTCTTACATCCCATTTATTTCTTTTGCAAGTCACTTTAAATCTGCGCTCTCTCATTCGTTATCCTTTTACAACTGGGAACAGTTTCTCCCTATATACTCCAACCAAACCTCTCATGATTTTGTGAACTTCAATCAAATTTCCCCTTTGCCTTTGCCCTTCCAAGGAAACAATCCCCAATTCTCTCAATCTGTCTTCATATCTGTAGATACTCATGACTGTAGATCTCTTCTGTACTGTCCTTTTGAATGAAGGTGCCCAGAACTGTGCACAACTGAGGTTCAGCTAGTATCTTCCGGAATCCCTCTTTGCTACGAAAACCTACGAAACTGTACACTTTACTAACACCTTCCCTGTCACATTTAATGACTTGTGTACATATACACCCAGAGTTCTCTGCTTTTGCACACCCTTTAGAGTCACACTTTTTAAATGTTGTATATTTATGCTTTTTCATGCATCATTTCACAATTTTCTGCATTGAACTTCACCTATCTGCTCACTCCACAAATTTGTTAATGTATATTTGAAGTTCTACTGTCATTAAAAAAAAAATGGAAGCATTGTATCATTCACAACATTGAATTTTTTACTTATTACAAAAAAAAAGTCCATTCCCTGACCACCATCATCCCATTGCAGTTTCTCTGAGTTCTCTCTGAGCAAGCAGTTTCATATTAGCGGATGCACTACTAAGTAAAACAAAATGATCTCATCCACCATCACAGCAACCACAACTGAGGTGCTAACTGCTGCCAGCGTATCACATCATTCACACTAAAAATTCAATCAACAGTATTCTCAGGTGTAGGTAAGTGAATATAGTCAAGACAATGGAATAATTGAACCCAGTAAGTGAAAGATTGTCATTTTGTAGCTTTAGTAATGGTTGGTTTAGGTCAATTTGTAATTGCTTGCATTAATTTGCGAAAAAAAGATTTATTTGTACAACTGTTTGAACTTGCACAATAATAATATAAATTGGTATGACCCCATTGGAAATAATGATACATAGGATTCTACGGGACAAGATAATGTAGACAATGATAAGTCAATTCACCTTGTCCAAAACATTAGATCCAGAGGACATATCTTCTGTTTAAAAAGGGGTAAATTCCAAATTAATCCATGGAAATAATAGGTTTATTAACAGTCTGCCCAGGTTGAAGGTGGAAGGATTTGAGCAAATTACATTTTGGGGATGTAATATATGAATAACTTGGGACATGAGACTAAAACTATGAATAGTGTGTTTGGAAGGGAATGAAGTAACTTTGGACCTCTGGTGCAAAGAAGCTGTCCACTTCATGCTTTTTCTTGTTCATTGCAGACAATAACAGAAATTGCCTGCTAAGATTAGTCAACCTCTCCATTACTCTTGTATCATGCCAACACTAGATGTCCTAACTAGATGGCCCTTTGCCTTGTAATGTCCAACAATTCCTCTATTCCAAAGCGCAATTTCCTTCCAATAGTTAGTTAACAAGAAAAAGTTGTGTTGACTTTCAAAATTGTGTCAAAATGGCACATTTAGTGACAGATGCCCTGAGTTTATGGCTGCAAAATTCAGTTCCTTAGCACCTGTTACTTTGCTGTTACAAGTGCTGTTCTTCTTCCAAGACAGTATGTGTGATATGTAATCAAACCTAATAGAAACACAGAAAATAGGAGTAGTCTATGACATTTGGCCCAAACTAAGCATTCATTATAATCATGGCTGATTCTCTATCTTAAAGCTACACACTGCTCTCTACCAAAGCCCCAGAAGCTATTAGCATCTAAAAACATATCTATTTTTTCGACTTTCTTTCCCATATTCAGTTGCTTGTTCACCATCACCTTGTGTAGTAGAGAATTTCACAGGGTCAGCATCTTCAGCTCAATCCTGATGAAGGGCTTTTGCCCGAACCATCAACTCTCCTGCTCCTCGGGTGCTGCCTGACCTGCTGTACTTTTACAGCATCACACTCTTGACTCAGTCCTAAATGGCCTACCCTATATCTTGAAACCATGTTCCCTTGCTCTGGACCCCACCGCATTTGGCTAATCACACATATCATATATGCATCCAATCTATCCAACTATGTCAGAATTCTTTACATTTAAACCCGTGGGTTCTTTTTGGAACTTAAAAGCTAATGGTAGAGGGGTGTATATATGAGTATATATGTGAGCATTGATAGAATCATAAGTGCCCTACACTGTAGAAGCAGGCCATTCAGCCCATTGAATCTGCATCGACCCTCTCAAAAGCATCCCACCCTATCCATCTCCCCTAATATTATTTCCTGTAATCCTGCATTTCCCATGGTTAATCCACCTAATCTATATGTCCCTGGGCACTATGGACAATTTAGATTGCTAATCCACCTAACCTGGACATCTTTGGATCACGAGAGGAAACCAGAGCACCTGGCGGAAACCCACGCAGACACAGGAGAATGTGCAAACTCCACACAGTCACCCAAGGGTGGAATCGAACCCAGGGTCCCTGGCGCAGTGAGGCAGCAGTACTAACAACTGAGTCACTGTGTCACCCCATGAAGGGGGCCCATAGAGGATTGGCTACTATCAGAAAACAGGCAGAAGGCACAAACAGGTCCTAGTCTGATTGGCAGGATGTGAGGAGCGGAGTCCTGCAGGTTTCTGTGCCGGGTCTCAACTCTTTGCAATTTACATTTCTGGCTTAAATGAGGGGAGCAACTGTATAGTAATTAAATTTACAGCCAACGCAAAGGTAGGTGGAAAGTATATTGTGAAGAAGGCATAAGGAGTTGCAGATGGATATAGATAGATTGAGTGAGTGGGCAAAAATCTGGCAGATGGAATATAGTGTGGGAGCATGTGAAATTGTTTACTCTGTCAGGAAGAATGAGAAAAAGGGTATTAATTAAAACAGGGAAGAACTGCAGAAACAGCATGACAAGGAAAATAAGCACAAGCAATATGGAATAGAGAAAGCTGCTGAAAGAGGAAGAACTAAGAGGGGCAGAAGGACACCATGTGTCAACATGAGACTTATCTGTTCAGAATATTGAGGAAGCATTGCAGCAAAGAACAGTGTCTGCCACCAAGGAGGATGCACACTACTGTGTCCATGTCCAGGAGTAGTTGGCTTATACAGAACTCTTGAAGTTAGCACAAGGTCTTTCAGCACCTCCCACACCATGTCTGTAGATTTTAGCAACTTTAAACAAATCCAGAATTGGCAAAATTACTTGTACAATTGCAGCTGCAGCAGGTATCAATCAACCAGTAACTAATTTGAAAATAGTAGATGCTTCCTTTAAACAGCACTGACAGGGAGTCTTCCCTACTGCTGAGTACATAGTCAGCTGCAAGACGTTATGAGAGGGGAATTTTAACTGGACTGTTGATCTTCAACATGGCATACTATCTGTCTCTTCACTGACAATATCTGCACTGAAATAGGCGAGCTACTGCAGTTACAACAGCAACCACAGAACTGGGTGAAGACTGCACTGCTCCATCACCATGAACTTTCGTAAGTCTGGTTTACTCCAGCTGGGGCAAACGATGTTTACAACATCTCCCAGTTTGTCATTCGATGTTGCAAAGGGAGGTCACCAAGGCTCTTATTTCAAGGCAGCCAAATCCATTAAATTTTTGACAGAGAGAAGCAGTTAGCACAAAGACATGGCTTTATAAGGACTGCAGGATATAATGATAGGTGCTGCATGTCAACTCAGAGATATACCTCAACCAAGTCGGGCAAAGGCTGTCCTTTCACACCATGGCTCATGACCCTGGTGCGTAAGTCAGGTTTATGTATAGTGTGCACATAACACAAGCCATGCTGCCATATGAATTGTAATGGGCAACACCATTGAGATGTTTATGCAAAGATTCCTCAGCCTGAACTGCTTTTCAAGAGTCTGCAGTGATGGGTAGAACGCATGTCAAGTAAAGCAATTTCCATAAAAGGTCAAGCTTCAGACTGTACAATCTAGTTAAGGGGACAGCAATCAGGGCAGATGGCATGTAACAGTCACTGGCAGTGGTGAGGGGACGCAAACTGTCATCTTGGCAAAAGACAAGAGGCTTGAGCCCATATAGCCACTGCCACTCCCCTGTCCTAGAAAGCTGTTGGTGAACACAGTGCTGCACTGTTGTGACACCCTGCAAGACCCACTGCGTTGCAATGGAAACTGTAACACTGACGATGAGTGGGTTGGGGTGTGGTCAGTCTTGGGTCAGTTTGTAAGTATACTAATGGAAAGCCAGGGAACTATTGACTGGTGAGCTTGACATTGGTGGTGGGCAAGTTGTTGGACAGAATCCTGAGGGACAGGGTTGACATGTGTTTGGAAAGACAAGGACTGATTGGCGATAGTCAATATGACCTTGTGCGTGGGAAATTGTGTCTCACTAACTTGATTTTTTTGAAGAAGTAACGAAGAGCATTGACGAGGGCAGAGTAGTGGACGAGATCTATATGGATAT
Source organism: Chiloscyllium plagiosum (assembly GCF_004010195.1). Classification (NCBI taxonomy): domain Eukaryota; kingdom Metazoa; phylum Chordata; class Chondrichthyes; order Orectolobiformes; family Hemiscylliidae; genus Chiloscyllium; species Chiloscyllium plagiosum. The sequence goes on from NC_057740.1 coordinate 33,775,989, forward strand.
CAGTAAGGCGTTTGACAGGGTTCCTCATGGCAGACTGGTTCACAAGGTTGGATCTCATGGAACTGAACCATTTGGATACAGAACTGACTCAAAGGTAGAAGACAGAGGATGGTGGTGGAGGCAGGGTTGCTTTTCAGACTGGAGGCCTGTGACCACCGGTGTGCCACAAGAATTGGTGTTGGGTCCACTGCTTTTCATAGAATCCCTACAGTGTGGAAATAGGCCCTTTGACCCAACAAGTCCACAGTGACCTTCCGAAGAGTAACCCACCCAGACCCATTCCTCTATCCTATTATCCTATATTTACTCCTGAACAATGCACCTAATCTACACATCCCTGAACACTACAGTCAATTTAACATGGCTCAGTCACCTAACTGGCACAGCTTTGGGTCATGGGAGGAAACTGGAATATCTGGAGGAAACCCACGTAGATACGGGGAGAATGTGCAAACTCCACACAGTCACCCAAGGCTGGAAGTGAACCCGGGTCCCTGGCGCTGTGAGGCAGCAGTGCTAACCACTGAGCCACAGTGCTGCATTTATACAAATGATTTGGATAGGAGGATTGGTTAGTAAGTTTGCAGATGATATCAAAATTGGCAGTACAGTGGACAGTCAAGAAGGTTACCTCAGGGTACAACGGGATCTTGATCAGATGGGCCAATGGGCTGAGGAACCGCAGATGGAATTCAATTTAGACAATCATGTGATGCTGCATTTTGGAAAGGCAAATCAGGGCAGGACTTATACACTTAATGGCAAGGTCCTGGAGAGTGTTGCTGAACAAAGAAACCTTGGAATGCAGATTCAAAGTTCCTTGAAAGTAGATAGGATAGTGAAGAAGGCACATGGTATGCTTGCCTTTATTGGTCAGTGCATTGAGTATAGGAATTGGTAGGTCATGTTGCGGCTGTACAGGATATTGGTTAGGCTACACTTGGAGTACTGTGTGCAATTCTGGTTTCCCTGCTATAGGAAGAATAGAAACTTGAAAGGGTTAGAAAAGATTTACGAGGATGTTGCCAGTGTTGGGGGTTTGAGCTACAGGAAAAGGCTGAATAAGCTGGGGCTGTTTCCCTGGAGCTGAGGGGTGACTTTATAAAATCATGAGGGGCATGGATAGGGTAAAGAGTCAAGGTCTTTCCCCTGGGGTGGGGGAGTCAAAACTAGAGGGCATAGGTTTAAGGTGAAAGAGGAAAGATTTAAAACAGACCTGAGGGGCAATGTTTTCTCGCAGAGGGTGCTTCATGTATGGAATGAGCTTTCTGAGGAACTGGTGGCGGCTGGTACAGTTACAACATTTAAAAGGCATCCGTACGGGTATATGAATAGGAAGGGTTCAGAGGGATATGTACCAAATGCTGGCAAATGGGATTAGATTAATTTAGGATATCTGGTTGGCATGGACAAATTGGACTGAAAGGTGTGTTTCCATGCTGTACGTCTCCATAACTCTCTGAATTGTTCACCATTTACAACCTGAAAGAGATGAGGTGCAAGCTCCGAGTCGAGCCCTGTCCCAAACTGGAGCTGGAATCCTCCATGCTCCCTCACAATGTGGTGCATCGTACATATTCATCAGCCTTTTTCTGACGCCATCCATATTCAGTTGAGGCCTCTGCTGTAGAACGTATTTAGAATCTCAGTACAGTGAGTTGTCACCGACGTTATCCTTGTTCCTCACACTGGTTCTAGGCTACCCAGGTCTGGTGTCTCAGCACATTCAGATCCTGCCCCTTGATTAAAAAGGTTGAAACTTATAGAAACAGACAAGTTTCTTTTGACGCTTGACAGAGTAAATTCTAAGAGGGTGTTTTCCCTAATGGGTCAGTCTAGGACCAGAGGGCATCATCACAGAATAGAAAGCAAGCAATTTAAAACTGAAATGGAAGGAATTACTTCTTTCAGAGGGTGGCGAGTCATCGGAATTCTTTTGCATAGAGAGCAGTGGAGGAAGAGTCCTTGTGTATATTCAAAGCTGTGATAAATAGATCCTTGATCGTAGGGGATTCAAGGCTTTTGGGAAAGATCAGGAAAGTGGACATGAGAAGCGTTGGATGAGCCATGATCCAACTGAATGTCAGAGCAGCCTTGGTATGTCAAATGACTAACTCTTGCTCCTATTTCTAATGGGTGTTGTCTAATTTACAGGACGTGTCAGTATCTGAGCTGGTGGCTTTGAGCGTGAGAATGAATCTCAATATTTCTTCTTCCACACTGTTTCTCTGTTCTTTCATTTTTAGTCTTTGCCATCACTGTCTGGTCAGCCTGCAGTTCTTGGAATCCAAAGGAGAGTCAGATTGGCTTTGAAATGTCAACTAATTGTCTCTCCCCAGACACTGCCAGATCTGCTGGGTTTTTCCAATGCTTTCTGCTTTTATTATATTTCTTGGGTATCTGAAAGGAGAAAGGTAGAAGGATAGGATTGTAATGATGGAACTGGGGGAAGAAGTTAGTGGGGAAGGAGTTAGTGGGGAAGGAGTTAGTGGGGAAGTGGAGGCGCATCTTCACACCACCTGCATCTTGTAAATCAGAAACGACTGATGGAATATAGTACCCATCAGTCCCTTCATGGATTAAGGAAATGCATTCGTACCCATTTCCTGCCAGTTAGGTCTTCCTGCTCCAGACATGTGCTGCTTTGTCCTGCAAGTGAGACATACGTGCTTGAGGAGGGGTTCAGGGGATGTGCCAGTCATGGATGAAATACCTGACAACATGCAAAAGCCCTGAAAGATGGGTGTGAGGATTGCAACACAAGTCCATGAGGGTGAGGTGGAGTTATGAATTTTCAGAATGAATCGCAATTTATAGAGTTTGTTAATAAGTCAGTGATACTGTGGATTCTTTGGACAGTGTTTGAAGCTAGTAGTGAAGTATGGCAATTGGTTATACAGTCACTGATCTTGACCACTCATGAAACCATTGAACTAATTTGTGGCTCTGCATCTGAGTCCATTAAGCTAGACTATTTGGTCTCAGTTCCTTCAGCAGTTTGTCTGATGGCTTTCTGGTCTCCTGTGGATCAATCACATCTTATTTTCTCTCCGTCAAGTCCTTCAGAAATTCTTTTGTACCTATTCTCTGTCATTTGTTATCATTTTTAAATGTTTTCCTGCATTAAAGTCAAGTTCAAACCACTCCTAGCAGCACAATGCATTTTCACTTTAAAGGGACACAAAATGTCTTCAGCTCATGCCTACTTCTCTTGATTTTACACCACATGCTTGCGCTGGCAGCCACTCCATATTATTATTCACATTGCTTTCACACAACAAGTTGAATGAGGAAGCCTACAGTCTGACAGCAGAGTATATGTGAATACTAATTTTAGCCTTGGGATTAGACTCCTGGATCGTTAGCACATGCTAATTCAGTGTAGGGGCAAACCTGTTTAAAATGAATGAGTTCATGGCCATGTTAACGCACCAGAACAAAGGAATTTGATATTTAAGAAATATATACTGCAAGATTAGACAGGTCATGAAATCGTATTCAAGGATTGGGATACTAGATTACCCCTTGCCTACCTCTTCAGACATTGGAAGCAAGTAAATTTCATGCTGTTTTCTAAGTCAGATGCTTATTTTTTTATTTATTCATTCCTGGGGTGTGGGCTTCACTGGTATTCATTGCCTAGCATTTATAATCTCTCCAAGATTTCCCAGAGGGCAATTAAGCATCAACTATGTTAATATGGGTCCAAAGTCACAACAGTCCAGACCAGGTCAGGAGGGCAGTTTCCTTCCCTAGTGAACTGAATGGGTTTTTTTGACCATCCACATTGGATGCAAAAGGCAAGGGTAATCCAACATCATGATACCCCTCCATTTGATTTTTTGCCCTGCCCAGGCTTGCAGTTTACTGTTTCTTGAATATCAAATTCCTTTGTCTGTTGAGTCAATATGGACATGAACTCATTCATTTTAAACAGGTTTACCCATATACTGAATTAGCATGTGCCAATAATCTAGGAGTCCAATCCCAAGGCTAAAATTAGTATTTACATATAGACTGTTGCCAGAATATAGGCTTTCTCATTCAACCATTTTTCAAAGGGTTATTTTTATCTGACACATTATTGATAATCATATTCAATATTTATGAAAATGATAAGATTAGTTAAATCAAAATAACATTACTGTAAATTGACTAAAGCCAATAAATGGAGAAAGTGAGGACTGCAGATGCTGGAGATCAGAGCTTAAAAATGTGTTGCAGGAAAAGCGCAACAGGTCAGGCAGCATCAAAGGAACAGGAGAATCGACGTTTCGGGCATACGTCTGAAGAAGGGCTTATGCCCGAATCGTCGATTCTCCTGTTCCTTTGATGCTGCCTGACCTGCTGTGCTTTTCCAGCAACACATTTTTAAGCTAAAGTCAATAAATGTTTGAAACATAGATAAATAAATAAATTTTAAAACACTGCCCTCCCCTGAACCATCTTCCTTTCTTCCCCATCTACTTTTCAACTACTCTTCTTCTACTTTGCTAGTGTTACCACCCTTGAATTCTGGGAGTTATCATTGATCAGGAACTCAGCTGGACTCACCACATAAACACAGTGGCTACAAGAGCAGGTCAGAGGCTGGGAATACTGCGGCAAGGAATACACCTCCTGACTCAGCAAATCCTGTCCACCATCTACAAGGCACCCCATTGGTGTCATGCACAAGCAACAACTCCCTCCACCACTGACACTCAGTAGCTAAAGTGTGTAAAATCTCCAAAGTGTCTTGCAGAGATTCACTAAAGATCCTCAGACAGCACCTTCCAAACCCACAATTACATCCATCTAGAAGGACAAAGTTAGCAGACATATGGGAACACCACCATCTGCAAGCTCCCCTCTAAGCCACTCAGATTTGGAAATATATTGCCATTCCTTCACTGTCGCTGGTCAAAATTCTGGAATTCCATCCCTAATGGTATTGTGGGTCAACCCACAGCAGATGGGCTGCAGTGGTTCAACAAGGTATCTAACCACCACCCTCTCAAGGGCAACTAGGGACAAGCAATAAATTCTGGCCAGCCAGCGATGCCCACATTCCACAAATAAATTTTTAAAAAACTTTTGACCTGTCTCTTCATTTCCACATTCTGATTCAAAACCTATTTCTTTGTGAATGCTTTTAATCATTTCATCAACTTCTTCTCTTCTCTCTTCCTGTGGAGCAGCTTAGAATATTTTATTGCATTCAGGTGCACTAAGCTGCACTATCTACCTTCTTGTAATCCAATCCAACTGAGTCAAAAACAAGGAATAACTCATCATTAATGTTATTCATAAGACCTTCCTGTGTTCAAGTTGGCAACTGCATTTGTCCAACTTGGGATGTACAATAAATGCTGACCTTGCCAATGATGATCAAAACCCATGAAAGAATTTTAAAAAAAGACAAAATTTCACAAGTAATGCATTGGTTGTAAGGTTGTTTAGCATGTACCAAGGATACAAAGAACACCATATCAATTTGAGATGTCCACATTTTTGTGAGAGATCCACACTTAATTCTCCTTCTCACTTATGGGCTGGTGAGCAAATTTTGGAAATATAAATAGTAGAATTGGTTTGTTTCATCAAAACAACTAAAAAAAAGACTTTTGTGAACAAGCCTCAAATGGGAAGACAAAGTTATTAGTTTAGTTGATGAGAAATTTGAATTTCAGAGTGCCTTAACAGGAAACCACTGTTGGTCAGTAAGCTCAGGGAGTGATTAGATTCCCTACAGTGTGGAACCAGACCCTTCGGCCCAACAAGTCCACACCGACCTTCCGAAGAGTAACCCACCCAGACCCATTCCTCTACTCATGCACCTATCACTACGGGCAATTTAGCACGGCCAATTAACCTGACCTGCACACCTTTGGACTGTGGGGGGAAACCGGAGCACCCGGACAAAACCCACGCAGACACGGGGTGAATGTGCAAACTCCACACAGACTGTCGCCAGAGGCTGGATTCGAACACGGGTCCCTGGTACTGTGAAGCAGCAGTGCTAACCACTGAGCCACCATGTGGAACTCTTCCAAGATAGGCCCTGGAACAAGCCGGTTGATTTATTAGGAAGGATTGGACAAACTTGCTTGTTTTCCCCAGAGTTCAGAACAGTAAGGAACGATTTGACTGAAGTTTATAAATTCCTGAATAGTCTTGACAAGATGGACATGCAGAGAATATTTTCCTTTGTGGCTGAGTCCAAAACATGGGGACTCTTTAAAATTAGAGGTCATTGAGTATATATAAGTCAGAGATAGATAGGTTCTTGATTAGTAAGAGGATGAAAGGTTACAGGGAGAAGGCGGGAAAATGTGGTTGAGAAACATATCAGCCATGATTGACTAGTGGAGCAGACCTGATGGACCAAGTGACATAATTTGGCTTCTATATTTCTGGTCTCTTATGCTATTCTTTATTTTTCATGGTTTTTCACTTTCTGTCCTGCTGTCTTCTAAAGATTGCACTAATCTAACTCTAGAGTTGAACCTAACTTCGTACATACATTAATCCTTCAAGGACTTTTAAAATGATTTCAAGCACTCATAGCAGCAAGGCCATACTTTTTATTTCTGCCCCATTCACAGCTGTTAAGTCCAACAATTAAAATAGCTGCTCATAGTGAGTCTTTAAAACTGATTTGGACCATTCATCTCTATCTGACAGGCCAAACTGATGGTCAGTGCCATCAAATAGGAATGAAGCAGAGTGAAAGACTGCACCATCTGTGTTTCTGCCAGAGCATTTTCTACCAGGAAATTGAAGGACAACTCCAAAGCATCTTCCAAAAGGTGGCGCTCCAACCTAGCAACTCCAGGATCAGAGTCCATGGAGTTTCTGACTACAAAGAAAGGTATAACTAAAGTGTAACTCTGTGGCAAACTGCAAAAACAAAATGGCAGCAATTTAGAAACTAATGTACTTGACATTTCAATCTAATGCTGTGTTACAACTTGGAAATTGACGGAATAATCCTGAATATGTTAGAACAATGACTGATCAGTTTCAGTCCATTCCTGGCAGACAATCCCCTTCTTGCAGCCAAACCTCCCCTCGCAGCCTCCACCATCACCTTAGCAGAGGAGTGAGATTATCAGCAGCAAATGCAGGAGAACCAGGCTGTGAGTGCAGGAGCAGCTCCTTACAGAGACTGTCACTTCCAATTAAGTGTATTTTGAACACTGTGAGGTTGGCCAGATGGAAAGCCTTATGGTGGACAATCCTGGTATAAATCTATTGTAATTTACTTGTTCTCAATCTTTTTCATTAAAAAAATTCCCTATTGTTGCCAGATTTCTTCCTTTGAACAGATTTTCTCGCTGCCTTTCTGCAGGTTCTCAGAATGGGGTGCAGTTGTCTCTGGAATGGGCATATTATAAGCCTTGCTAATTTTCCACCGAGGGATATACAGATTGAGTTGCTGTAGCATAATTTACTATTGCAACTGAAAAAGTGCATCCAACTTTGTTCCCACCCAATATTCTTAAACATGCATTCGTTCTGGGAGTCACTGAATGGATGTCTAAAATTGGAATCATGTTTGGTTTAATGTATCCCATTCTTCTAAGGACAGTGCCTTTCTCTGTCATCCTGACTCAGACTAATCGACTCAGCATAGGTTGTGAAGGGAACCTAGGATCATAATATGAGAAAAATCACTGCTGGTAAAACTAATTCATGAGAGGTGCAGAAATAAAACACTGTTGGAAAGCATGGCGCTGGAACAAGCACAGTAGGTCAGGCAGCATCCAAGGAGCAGGAGAGTCAACGTTTCAGACATAAGCCCTTCATCAGGATTGTGGAGGGGGGAAGGAGACAGAGAAATAAATAGGGGTGTGGAGATGGGGATGGAGCTGGGGAAAGGTGGGCGGGATGGCAATAGGGGGATAAAAGTAGAAAGTGATTGTGATAGGTTGGTGGGGAGAGTGGAGCGGATAGGTGAGAAGGAAGATGGACAGGTAAGTCAGGTCAAGAGGGCGGTTTTATAGGGTCCCGAGGCAGATGATGAGGTGCTCTTCCTCCATTTGGTGAGTGGCTTTGATTTGGCGGTGGAGGAGGCCCAGGATTTGCATGTCCTTGGAGGAATGGGAGGAGGAGTTGAAGTGGTTGGTCACAGGTTGGTGGAGCGGGTTGGTACATGCAGACCAGAAATGTTCTCTGAACCTCTCCACGAGTTGGCACTCAGTCTCACCAAAGTAGAAGAGACCACATTAAGAGCAGCAGATGCAGGAAATGAGGTTGGAGGGTGTGCTGGAAAATCTCTGCTGGATTTGAAATTATCTTTTAGGGCCTTGGATGGATGTGAGGGGGGAGGTGTGCGTGCAGGTTTTGCATCTCGTGTGACCTAACAAGGGAGCCGTGGAGGGAATGATCTGTGCAGAATGCAGATGGGGTAGGGAGAGAAACAAATCTTTGGTGCTGGGGTCTGACTGTAGGTGGCGAAAATGGCGGAGGATAATGTGCTGTACCTGGAAATTTGTGGGGTGGAATATGAGGACTGGGAGAGTTCTATCGTTGTTGCATTTGGGGGGGTAGGATTCAAGGGCGGAGGTGCTGCATGTGGAGGAGATACGATGGAGGCCATTGTTGATCATGGAAGGTGAAATTGCAATCCTTGAAATAGGATGTTTTTTCCTTGGCGAAGTGCCCCCCCATTTATCTGTCAGCTCCCCTCTTTCTCCACATTCCTGATGAAGGGCATACGCCTGAACTGTCAACTCTCCTGCTCCTCGGATGCTGCCTGAACTGCTGTACTTGCTCTAGTGCCACGATTTTCAACTCTGACTCTCCAGCATCTTCAGTCCTCATTTTGTCTCAGAAATAAAGCATGAACTAAATATCATTAACTAGCTAAACATCTCAACCTAATGCTGCCTGCATTGATCTGATAAAGTTACACTCCCCACCAGACGAGATAGTAGCTTTGTGATACTGAACCAATGAAAAACAGGAATCGCTAGAGAAACTCAGCAGGTACGGTTGCATCTGTGGAGAGAAATCAGAGATAATGTTTCACATCCAGTGATCCTTCTTCAGGAGAAACTAGGTTTTTCAAAAATTTTATTTTCGCTTTACATTACTGTTTATTTTTCTCCAGTCAGCTGCATTTTACAGGTAAGCATTATTTAATCACGAACACTCTAACTTTGTAAAAAAAATCTGTACAATGATCAGTTAGCCACTCTCCATCTACTCGGTCTCATTCTGCTAATAACCATTCCTAAATTACTGTCAGATTGACATCGCACCAATAGTATAATCGCAACACTTTTGGGTAACACACCCATCAACAAATTGATGAAATTGGGTCCAATTCTGATTTTACATTGCACTCAGTTTTACTCATTATTGAAGTTCCACCTAACATTTTGGGATTTCACCTGGCCAGGTCGATTAAAATTACCCCCAATATATGTTGCCTGATTGGTACAATAAATATAATTGGAGAAAGGTCATACAAATCAGCTCAATGAATAAAGAGATGACTGTGGCCCATTGCCCTTAAATCTCACTCCAACATTACTACAGCACCTGACCATTACTTAAATGATTGAAGATTATGTTATTTTCACTATTTTAACAGAAAACGCATTTCAAACATTCTTCAGTGTAGAGAAAGAAATACAATAATTACAGTCTCTATTTTTATTAAAGAATCTTGAAAATAGAGCAGCAATTGACATCACACTTGACCTGTTCTTGTTGCACAGTCCCTCAACAGAGTTCACCTTTGATTATGTTTTGTATTCAGTCTCTTGAAACTTCAAATAAAATACAATCTATTTGAACCACAGATTCCAGTAAAAGGAGACATTTGGTTTAAAATGGCAATGAATGCATCATCTGATCTTAGCGCAGTAGAAAAGTCTCTAAACACCGGGTGAGAAAAAAAGTCTGTAAAAAAATTAAGCATTGAAATTGTAAACAGATATGTAGACACACAGCCACCCAGGAATCACTGGATTACTGTGAAGATCTTACTCATATCTCTGAGCTATGGGGAATTCTGTTAAGTATATCAAGTGAGATCTTGCCCTCCTTTTCCATTAGAGAAAAAGAATCTCGTTAACATCATAAGCAGTAAAACTGGAATTTGATGGTAGCTTACTGACATATTTCAATTAAAAAGTTAGAACACTGAAATCTAAATTCATTATCACTCCCAAAGCTCAGGCTTCAACTTCAAAATTCAGGTGAACTGCCATACACAACTTACTTTTTAGGGCTAATAACTTTCAGTTATTGCTGAGTGGTCCCTCCAGAAGCTATTTTCCGGGCAACTCAAGAGAAATAGTTGTAGCTTGCAAATAATCTTCACCAAATTATGAGTTCAGGTCTTAAATGGATGCAGGAACTTTTCAATATTAAAATAAGCACTGCACTAATTTCAGAGACCATCACGGTCTGAGAAAAAAGCCTTGACTAATTTTTGCCTACAAAACAGGAGCAACAAGGTTTGAATATGGACACCATTGAAACAGACTGGCCAACATGAAGCAATGGTTTTAAACTTTCCTCTTGGTAGTACCTCTTATAACTACTGTCATACTGACCAACCATTGAGTCTTCCTTTCAAATAAAGAACATGGCCCCAGAAAACACTATTGCACTTGCAGGGTTCCCCGAAAATATTGATATATTCTCAGGGTTCCTGCGAATATTGGCACACTCATTAAGATTCCCTTCAATATTCCAGGGACACCTTGCCAAGACCAACTTGCCTCTGCTAACATCATTCGAATCCTAAGAATTTTTGATACCTATAAATAGGTCCAAATTTCCAGTGGCTCTCCATGAATACCAGTATCTCCAGAGCTCCTGCAGTTACATAAAACACTTCTACGGATCCCCTACAAATTTTGGAAGACCAACACCATGCCCCCACACTGTGAATATATGGGGTTTGCCAGGGGTGTCCCATTTCACGAGCATATTTTAAAAAAACACAAAATTTCTAGCCTCCTGTTTAAGTCCTGACACAGTCTCCAGGGGGTTCCCAAAGCCCCAACCTCTGAACAACTGTGAGCCACCAAAAGAATAACAGTGCAATTGTTGTAGAAAGCCTTTTCTTTAACTGCACTGGCAAACAGAAACACATTAGCAAAGCATTAAGCAGAAAGCAGTGAAACATCAAGCTGCAGAGATACCATACAGAGATGGACTAGAATCTGATGATCCAGTGGTCTTTCCCCCACAGTCTCCTGGACCTACAGGTATCAGATACAAAGAAGCTAACATACGGAGGAATATTAGAAATTAGAATCAAAATTAGCAAAGACTGTTACAGTTTGCACATTGTGTATGGAACTCTATTGATTTGAATGAGGGTCATGTGTCAAACCTTGTTTCTAACGAGAAACTCTTGATGGGTTTAGCTGAGCATACAATGTTAAAAAAAAGTAAACTTGGCTATATTAACGATTTCCATCACCTTATTTAATCGAGAAAACATTGCTACTGCACATTTGCTTTTCACACTGAATTCAGCTTTTGTAAAACCCTACAATCTATTTTTGTGTGAATAAAGTTTCTTTCGCAACGCTGCAGATGGGAGACTAAGAGGGAAAAATACTATTAGTTTTATGTTTTTTTAAACTCCCGATAAAACGATGCATCTTAAATAACATCTCACAGAGTGTTTTTAATGACTGTAATTAACACAGAAGCAGAGCGATGAATTGTTACGCATTTTGTGACTGCAAGACGAGAGCAGGTCAGACTGCAATCAGTCATCACATGCCACTGCCTGCAGGTACACCCCCACCCATAACAAAATATAGCCTGGAATATACAGTACCTTCCTAATTCCTGTGCCACTGTGTAGTAATCTTCAAAGGCTATCTCTCTGTGGGATCCATCTATCCAGTAATCGCAGCTCGTTCCAGACCTGGAGGCTGGCATGATGATCATGGATATCATATATATTCTTGTGATATTTTCTTCCAATCTTATTTGATGTTCTCTTTTTGGCAATATTAAAAGAAAACTGGTCCTCCAATTCGATTTTATATCTGCAGCACTGTTAATAAGTCAAAGGCAAGTGCCACATGCAATATTCTTTAATGCAAAGACCGACTGGACTGAACAACTACTTGCCCGTTCAAAAAAATCATTCTGTTTTCAAAAGAAGCTTCAAAAAGATACACCTGCCGTCTTTTTTTTGACACTGCCGAGGCTCTCCGCCCACACGCTGCTGACTGGTGCAATGACGCCCATTGTACGTGGGGTCTAACCTGGAGTCAGCCAATGTTTGGTCAACCCAAATGTCAATCCCTTCGGCTGCTGTGACAACCAGTGCCCGGGAGATGATTGACACTTAGCGCCCACCCAGTGTCCTTAAAGCTGAGGAGTTACAAAAGTGCAATTGCTGGTTTTCTGTTTTCACTCCAGTGTTCCATTTCACGGAACGGAAAATACCTGCTTATGGTACTCATTTCCTCTGATTGTCTGATTCTTGGCAAAAATGTGATTGCAGGACTTGTTCACTGTTCATATTCACTTATGAGAAGTGATGTCGTTTTGCAAAACGGTATATTTTAAGGAAATCTACATCTTGGGGTCACGGTTGTTGAGGAAGTTACACAGAATATAGGTCCCAAAAACAGGTCATTTAGTCTAATCAGCCCATGCCCTTGTGTATGTTCCACTGAAACCTCATCTCTTCCTTCATTAAATCCTTTCACCATTACAGTTCTATTTCCTTTCCTCTCACATGCTTATTTAACTTTCACTTAAATACAGCTACACTATCAGCCTCGACTACTTCCTATGCTCGCAGGTTCTGTATTCTCACCACTCTCTTGGTAAAGAAGGTTCTTCTGAATTTTCTTTTTGATTTCTTGGGCGGGATACTGATGGCCACCGGGTTGTGCTCTCCTCCATCATTGGAGATACTGGGCTGGATTTTCCTGCCACTATGGAGATGGGGTTGGAAGCGAGAGGTTTCCATTATTGGGCTGGATGGGAGTAGCTGAATAAACAGAGCCCCCCAACACATTGCTGCGACTGAGGAGCTTTCCCAGCATCAGGTTGGTGACAGGGTCCACTGCCTCTTCAGAGACAGAAAACCAAGCAGAATGGTTAGTGTCCCACTTGAGGATGATTTAATGATACTGCTGGGCCTTCCCACCAGTGGAGTAATTTTTTCCTGTGTATGGAGACCACCACTTTCCAGGCTGTGGGTTCTTTAGAGCTGGAGACTCTAATCTCTAGTAGTAGCCACTTGGAGGAAAGGCCAAAATCACAGCCATATTCTCATCGAGAGATTTTCTCTCCATCCTAATGTCCCTATCAGCTTCAAGTCCTTAGTGTAGCCCTTCTGTGTAGGATAGCAATAACACTTCAATGGTGAGGTGATCCCTCCGTGATTTCCAATTTCCCTTGGCAGTGCAGATCCCTCCCAATGGAGTTGCTGTTGATCTTATGGAAGCCAGTCGGCACAGAGGCAGCCAATTAGGAGGCTGTTTTCCCAAAGATGAGCCAAGCTCACTGTCACCAAGTGTGGATTTAGGACCCCCATTTTTTCCGGATGTTGAGGTCCCAGACTCTGTGGAAGAAAATCTAACCCATCCTCTCTGTTTATCAAAAGGTTTAATAATTTTAAAGAACCTTTTTAGGGCGTCAATCAGCCTTTGCATGGTAGGAGGAAAGCCTGGTTAATCATCTTTACACCAGGAGTGTTTTTTTTTACAGCCCAAGTTCAAAAATATAATAAAACAGAGGTTTCTAAAATGTAATTGTTGTTGTACATATGCTTTGGTATCACCGTGTCTGCACTGCTGTTCAAATAAAGTGTGGTGTAATCAGCCTGTGGGCGTACTAGCTAAGTAACAGTGAGAATTGCTGGGAGTCTGGAGGCAGAAATCACTGTGCATTTGGCGTGATAATTACACAATGTAACAATTCCTACAGTGCATATTATTCTTGGCTTGAATTTCAGATAGCTTTTTTTTGTAACCCATAATAAAAATTACTTTATTGAGCTTTAAATACAGCAATGTTATCCTTTTTCCTTTTCCCCCTATAAACTATAGTGCAGTGTTCTGCATGGAGCAAACTGCTTCAAACCAGTTGTCTAATTGAAATATTGCCAAGCACTGTTAAGGGAACATCTCCAAATTACTGACTCGGACTGATGTGAAAAATCATCACTTACTGAGGTTCCTTTTATGACTGGTAAATCCTGCAGGTGTGTCTTTTAGATCTAAATTTCTAAATGATCATTTTTTAAAAAAAAGTCACATGACATATGATGTGGGGGTGTCACTATCCAGGCCAGCATTTATTGCCTATCCCTATTTGCCCAGAGGGCAGTTAAGAGTCAGCCAATGCTGTGGGCCTCGAGTCACATGTAAGTCAGACCAGGTAAGGATGGCAGTTTCTTTCCCCAAAGAACATTGGAGTGCCAGGTGGGCTATTCCTGATGATCCAACAATAGTTTCATAGTCATCATTAGACTTCAGATTTTTTTATTGAATTCAAATTCCATCATCTGCTATGGAGGGATTTAAATCTTGGTCGCCAGAACATAACCTAGGTCTCCAGATTAATAGAATAGCAATAATACCACTAGGCATCAGCTGCCCAGGTACAAGGCTACTAGTGTACATGTTTTCATTTGAATAGTCTGATGTTTCTGTCTAATGGTTCCTACCTTTGGAGGGAGGGGGTAGCCTGGAATAAAGGGCTTGTTAAGGTGTTGGCAAAAGTGAGGACTGCAGATGCTGGAGATTAGAGTCAAGATTAGAGTGGTGCTGAAAATGCACAGCAGGTCAGGCAGCATCTGAGGAGCAGGAAAATCGATGTTTCGGGCAGGAATGGGCACTCCTGCCTGAAACGTCAATTTTCCTGCTCCTCGGATGCTGCCTGACTTGCTGTGCATTTCCAGCACCACTCTAATCTTGTTAAGGTGTTGACCAAGTGGTAGGTAGTGCTACACATCAATTATTCTTTTGGCAGAAATTTCCAAATTGTAATTTAAATTGTACTATTATTTATTAACAGTGTCCTTTTGAGAGGATTGCTTGATATTGTCCTGCTGGCTTAAGTTTGTTTTTTCAGCTGTACTGTGATGGAACAGACATCGAGCAAAGTCGAGATATTTCCACACTGGGAAAAAAGGCAACGATTCTATCATTACTTTGTAAAAAACATCTTAATAATAAGTCATTTGCTACGATCAGTACAAACCCCCTAACTAAAATTCATATCAAGAATAATAATAATCAAATAAATGTCTCACAATTTCGGTATTGTAAATATACACCATAAATGATAAACCAAACTAATAAGGGATGAATTGCTGTTGTTATGACTCACTGGAGTTTTAAGCTGGAAATTGATTGCCATGACTTCCAGTGTCATCACAAAAGTTAAAGATTTTATAAAGTATGCCAGGTTCCCCGATTTATCTGATTGTCAGACCAAGGTTGATAGAAAGCACATGCCAGGTTTCTATACTGAACAAAAATTACTTTGAATTAGAATTACCATCCCTACAATGTGGAAACAGGCCCTTCAGCCCAACAAGGCCACACCAATCCTCCGAAGAGTAACCCACCCAGACCCATTCCCCCACCCTATATTTACCCCTTACTAATCTACGTAACCTACACATCCCTGAACACTATGAGCAATTTAGCATGACCAATTCACCAAACCTGCACTTAGAGTCATAGAGTCATAGAGATGTACAGCACGGAAACAGACGTGGGAGGAAACCGGAGCACCCAGAGGAAACCCATGCAGACTAAGGGAGAATGTGCAAACTCCACACAGACAATCGCCCGAGGCTGGAATCCAACCCTTATCCCTGGCACTGTGAGGCAGCAGTGCTAACCACTGTATTACAAATAATTAGATTTTAACTGCAGATAAACAGTTATAAACTGTTGGCATATACCATTTCTAACTAAAACTCTAATCCCTTTATAAACTCCCCCTTACATACACACATGCAGACAGACCAACAACAAAGAAAATTGGTTATGGCAGAGAGAAAGAACTGGAACAAAAACAGTTCAATAGCCTTTGTTCCAGGTTCTGTGGCTGAGATGGCTCTTTTGAGTCTTCAAATGGCTAGCACATTGCTTTGTAGCCGTTTTCTTCAGGAGCTTCCATTGGTTGGCAAGAGATACAAAGTGGATGGTTCACTTAAGAAAAGGTCTCTAACTTATCAGTTAAATTAAAGGGCGCTTTTAAAGGGGGAAAAAACCTACCCAGGTAAGCAGTTAGTGTAAGCTTACCTGGGTAGGTTTTTTCCCCCTTTAAAAGCGCGAAGGAGAGGAACCCGAGGCACTACACGGGTAGTGCCTCCCACCCGCCCTCCTCCTCTAACCTAATAATAACATCTGTTGTGGTAAGTAGGTAAGTGCTGAATTTTGCTTGTTGTATTCTTTAGACCCAGTTTTTTTTAAAAATAAAAGTTAGCTTTAGAGGGATGGCAGTGAAGGCAGTGCAATGTTCCTCCTGCAACATGTATGAGGTGAGGGATGCCATCGACGTCCCTGCCGATTACACTTGCAGGAAGTGCACCCATCTCCAGCTCCTCCAAGACCGTGTTAGGGAACTGGAGCTGGAGTTGGATGAACTTCGGATCATTCAGGAGGCAGAGGGGGTCATAGATCAGAGTTACAGGGAAGTAGTAACTCCAAAGATGGCAGAGAGATGGGT
>NC_057740.1:33795959-33805361 GCF_004010195.1 Chiloscyllium plagiosum
GGGTGCAGAGGAGGTCCACCAGGATGTTGCCTGGCATGGAGCATGCTAGCTATGAAGAGAAGTTGAGTAGATTAGGATTATTTTCATTAGAAAGATGGAGGTTTAGGGGTGACTTGATTGAGGTGTACAAGATGATTAGGGGGTTAGATAGGGTTGACAGTGTGAACCTTTTCCCGCGTATGGAGTCGGGTATTACAAGAGGGCATAGCTATAAATTAAGGTGGGGGGGGTAGATATAGGACTGAAGTTAGGGGTAGGTTCTTCACTCAGCGAGTCGTACGTTCATGGAATGCCCTGCCAGTAGCAGTGGTGGACTCTCCCTCTTTATGGGCATTTAAGCGGGCATTGGATAGGTATATGGAGGATAGTGGGGCTTGGATCGGCGCAACATCGAGGGCCAAAGGGCCTGTACTGCGCTGTATTCTTCTATGTTCTATGTTCTATGTTCTAAATGTCACAGCTTACAACAACTGTTGCAGGATAGATAAACTGATTTTCTTCAGGTTTAACATTAGATTTCATCGCAGAACAGGCAGACTTCTTCTAAGCTGGGAAGAACTGAACACTTCTCTCCCTCCTTCTCTCTTTTTCTCTATGTCAGCTTGCTCTATATTCACACCAACCTCTGTGTGAAAAAGTTGCCCCTCGGGTCCCTTTTAAACCTTGACCCTCTCACCTTAAATCTATGCCCTCTAGTTTTGGACTGCCCTCCCTGGGGAAAAGAACTTGGCTATTCGCCTTATTTATGTCCCTCATGATTCTCTATAATGAACCTCTATAATGTCACCCCAGTTTAGAACTTTATCCTATGGGCCAGGCCATAAATATTTTAAAACTAATAGAATTACAGTCACTGATCCCAAAGTGCTCTCCCACGAACATCTCAATCATTTGCCTTGTGTTATTTCCCAAGAGTCATAGAACCAAACAGCACAGAAACAGAACCTTTGGACCAACTCGTCCACGCTGAGCAGACATCCCAATCTGACCTTGTCCCATTTGCTGCATTTGGCTCATATCCCTCCAATCCATGCTTATTTGTATACCCATGCAGATGCTTTTAAAATATTGCAATGGTACCTGCCTCCACTACCTCCTCTGGCAGCTCATTCTATACACGCACCACCCTCTATGTGAAGAAGTTACCCTTCGGGTCCTTTTTAAATCTTTCCCCTCTCACCTTAGACCTATGCAATTTAGTTTTGGACTCTTCTACCCTAGGAAAAAGACCTTGGCTATTCACCCTATCCATGCCCCTCATGATTTTATTAAACTCTAAAAAGACGCCCCTCAACATTTGACGCTCCAGGGGAAAAAAGCCCCAGTCTACTCTCTCCCCATTACGCAAATCCTCCATCACAGAACATCCTTGTAAATCTTTTCTGCATCCTCTCAAGTTTAATATATTTTCCAAAGAAGGGTGATGACTATTGTATGTATTATTCTAAAAATAGCCTCACTAATATCCTGTACAGCCACAACATAACATCCCAATTGCTATACTCAATGTTCTGTTCAATGGAGGCAAGCATGCAAAGCATCTCTTCACCACCATATCTACCTATGACTCCACTTTCAAGGAACTATGCACACCTAGCTCTCTTTATTCAGCAAAACTCTCCAGGCCCTATCATTGTGTATTAATCATGCCCTGATTTGCCTTACCAAAATGCACCACCTCACATTTATCTACATTAAACTCCATCTGCCACTCCTTCACTCATTTGATCAAGCGTGGATCACTTTTGCCCTTTTTCTAGTAGGACTGTTACTTGAATGGTAAAAAATTGCAGAATGCTGCTATGCAGAGGGACCTGGATGTCCTTGTTCATGAATCACAGAAGGTTGGTCTGGAGGTGCAACAGATAATTAAAAAGGCAAATGGAATGTTGTCCTTCATTGCTAAAGGGATCAATTTTAAAAACAGGGAGGCTATGTTGCAGCTGTATTGGGTGCCATTGAAGTCAAACCTGCAGTATTGCGTGCAGATTTGGTGTCCTTACTTGAGAAAGGATGTACTGGCACCAGATGGGGTGCAGAAGGGGTTCACTGGGTTGAATCCAGAGTTGAGGAGGTTGGCTTATGAGGAGAGACGGAGTAGACTAGGAATATATTCATTGAAATTTAGAAGAATGAAAGGAGACCTTATAGAAACATATAAAATTATGAAGGGAATTAATAAGATAGAAGTAGAGAGGATGTTTCCATAGGCAGGTGAAACTAGGACAAAAGATCATAACCTCAAAATTAGGGGAAGCAGACTTGAGAAGGAATTTCTTCACCCAGTGGGTGAATCTATGGAATTCCCTGCCCAGAGAAGTAGTTGAGGCTTCCTCAGTAAATGCTTTTAAAGGTATGATAGATAATTTTTAAAGAATAAAGGAATTAAGGGTAATGGTGAGAGGGTGAGTAAGTGCAGCTGAGGCCATGAAAAGATCAGCTCTTACCTTCTTATGTACGTATAGATTGAGAAAGTTTTCTTAAATGCACGTAACAAATTCTCCCCCACAGAAGCCCTTAACACACTGAGTAACATCAAATAAGGAATCAAGATTATCCACTGAATGGGATTTCCATTTTCCAATTAACTAGAGTCCAAGCGCATGGAAAAAGACCCTTTGGCCTATCTCTCATCCAAATCTCTCATCAAACACCTATCTAATATAATCCTATTTCCCAGCATGT
Organism: Chiloscyllium plagiosum; assembly: GCF_004010195.1. NCBI lineage: Eukaryota > Metazoa > Chordata > Chondrichthyes > Orectolobiformes > Hemiscylliidae > Chiloscyllium > Chiloscyllium plagiosum. Next base: position 33,798,645 of record NC_057740.1, read on the forward strand.
CATCCATAACCTTTTATACAATGGCATTTCAAGTGTTTATTGAAATACTATTAAAATGTTGTGATGATCTTTGCCTACACCAACCCTTCAGGAAGTGAGGTATCCACCACCTTCTGGGTGAATATATTTTTACTTAAATCCCCTCTAAACTTCCTGCCTCTTACCTTAAATCTATTCCCCCTCGTCATAAAGCCCTCTACCACAGGGTAAAGTTTACTCCTATGAATTTTATCTATACCTCTCATAATTTTGTAGATTTCAATCAGGATACCATTAGCCTTTTCTGTTCCAAGGAAATTAACCCTAGTCTATCTAGTCTCTCATCATTCCTGACGAAGGGCTCTGGCCTGAAACATTAATACTGCTGCTCCTCAGATGCTGCCTCACCTGCTGTGCTTTTCCAGCAACATACTCTCGAGTCCCTCATCATAGCTGAAACAAAACAGCACAGGCAATATCCTGGTGAAAAAATCCCAAAGAACTTCAGATGCTAGACATCAGAAACAAAAACAGCAATTGCAGAAGAATCACAATAGGTTTTGCAGCATCTGTGGAGAGAAAGCAGAGTCAATGTTTCGAGTCCTTGCCACATAAGTCATTCTAGTTCAGAAAAGATTGGTATATATGTTGAAGATGGTGTGGGGAAAGGGGATAGGAGTAAGCGATAGATGAAGTTGGAGCCCAGAGAGACAGAACAACAGTTGGGCAGGTAATGGTAATGGTCAGCCTGGGAGATCAAGAGCTACAAGTGGGGACCATTAGCAACTGACAATGGATTGGTTATGACAGTAGCTTATGTGAGGACAAAGTCTGGTTTATGTGGGTTTTGGGATAAGGATATTGGAGGAGGTATTCAGGCCCTAAAATTATTGAACTTGAGATTGAGTTCTGAAGGCTGCAGAGTTTCCAAATGGAAAATGAGATCCTGGCCAGGGAGCACACTGGTGAGCTGAAGTGGCAGACAACAGGAAACTCAGGATTATTTTGGAGAACATAGGTGTTCTGCAAAGTAGTCACCCAGTCTCCATTTCGTCTTCCCAGTGTTGAACAGACCACATTGTGAGCAGTGAATACATTAGACTAGATTGAATGAAGTGCAGGTAATTGCTGCTTCACCTGAAAGATGTACCTGGGGCTCTGGATGGTGAGGAAGGAGGAGGTAAATGGGCAGCTGTAAACCCTTCTGAGAATGTATGTGAAACATTCCTTGTTCCAGTCCAACTCGGGCCCCCATCCATGGTTCTTTCTATGGTACATGGATGTCATAATCGGTGCTGCTCCCCTATCTTTTCTGGAATTTGAAAATCACTTTCACTTCTATTCCCACCCTGCTCTCAATGTTCACCTGGTCCATCTCTAACTCCTCACTTTCCTTTCTCGACATCTGTTTCTATTTCGGGCTCTAGGCTGGCCACTGATATTCGCTATAAATCCACCGACACCTACAGTTAACCTGACTTTACATCGTAACATCTTGCTTCTGTAAAGACTCAATTCTCTGAGTTTCTCCATCTCCATTGCATCTGTTCTGATGATGCCAATTTTTACAAGTGGGCATCTGAAATGTTCAATGTCTTCCTCAACCAAGGATTCCCCACTGCTTGGTTGACAGGGTCTAAGCCATCACCCACACTTCAGACCTTACCCATTCTTCTTCCTCTCACAACAGCAATAGAGTCCCTCTGGTCCTCACTTACTACCCTACCAGCATCCACATTGAACAGATCATTGACTGCCATTTCCGCCCCCTCCAGTAGGATGCCACTACCAGACGCATATTCTCCTTCTCTCCCTTGTCAGTCTTCCGTGGGACCTGCTATTTCTCGGATACCCTGGTCCACTCCTCCTTTACTCCTTACACCTTCCCACACCCCCACAACACCTTTCCTTGCAATCATAAAAGGTGTACCATCTGTCCATTTACTCACTATCCTCATTATCCAATGTCCCAAAGATCTTCCAGGTGAAGCAGCAATTTATATACACTTCACTCAATCTAGTCTATAGTATTTGATTCCGACAACATGGTCTGATCCACACTGGAGAGACGAAACATAGGCTGTTCGACTGCTTTGCAGATCACCTCTGTTCTGTTTGCAAAAATGACCCTGAGTTTCCAGTTGTTGGCCACTTCAATGTTCCCTGGCTAACATCCCTGTCTCGTGCTTGCTGCAGTGCTCCAGTGAAGCTCAGTGCAAGCTGGAAAAACAATATCTCATTTTCCACTTGGGGATCCTGCAAACTTCAAGCATCAATATCAAGTTCAATAATTTTAAGGCTGGAGCACCTTCTCTCATCTCCTTACCTTAATCTCATACACTAGGCCTTGTCAGCACATTGACTGCTTCAACAACTAACCCATTGTCAGCTAATAATGGTCCTCATTAGCAGTTCTTGATTCTCTGAGGCTAACCCATTCCTTTATCTACCCAACCATTGTTCTTTCTCCCTTTCTCTACTTTCTCTCTCTCTCTCTCTCTCTCTCTCTGGGCTCCATTGCCACCTATTGTTGACTCCTCCCCTCTCCTTCCTCTCCTCACCCCATCTTTAACATATATGCCAATCTCTTCATAGCTACAATCACTTCTGAGGAAGCTTCACTGGAGTCTAAACATTAATTCTGCTTTCTCTTCACAGATGCAGTCAGTTCTGCTGATATCTAGCAGCAATTTCTGTTTTTGTAACATCTTGGTGAATACACTCTGCACCTCCTGCACAGCAATCACATCCTTCCTATTGTGCAGTGACCAGAACTGCACACAGTATTCCAGCCGTGGCCTAATGAATGTCCTATATAGCTCCACCATAACCTCCCAGTTCTTGTATTATATACCTTAATGAATAAAGGCAACCACCCTATCCACATGTCCTGTTGGCTTCAAGGATCCATGCCAAAGTTTTACTGTTTCTCAGCGCTACCCAGAGTCCTATCATTCATCATGTACTCCCTTACATTGTTAGTTCCCCAAAATGTATAACTTCATACTTACCAGAATTCAAATCCTGCCATTGTTCAGCCCATCTGACAAGCCTGTTTATATCTTTCTGAAGACTAAACCTTTCCTCTTTGCTATTTACCACACTACCAATTTTAATGTCCTCTTCGAACTTATTGATAAAACCTGATATATTTTTGTTCAAATCATTAATGCACACTAAAACAGCAAGGCACCCCAGCACTGAACTCTGCAGTGCGCCATCAGCTTCCAGTTACAAAATCAGCCTTTAACTAGCACACTCTGCCTCTGACCAGTAAGCTAATCTTGGATCCAGTTTGTCAATTTGACCTGGATCACAAGGGTTCTTACTTCCATTTCACCAGGATGTTGCCTGGGCTGCAGCATTTTCGCTTTGTAGAGAGAATACATAGATGAGGGTTACTTTCCTTGGTGTAGAGAAGGCTGAGGGAGAACCAGATTGAGGTTTACAAAATTTTGAGGGGCATAGATAGGATGAATAGGAATAAACGTTTCCCCTTGATAGAAGAGTCAATTGCCAGAAACCATCAATTTACTGTATGGGAAAGGAGATTTGGAGGGGATTTAAGGAAACAATGCTTTGCCTCGAGAATGGTGGAGGGTCTTGAACAGTTTCCATTGCGATACCTTGTCAAAAGCCTTCCCTGAAATCCCTGTAGAATATTTGTGTAAATAAAATTCATCTGGTCAATCCTGTGCAAACCAAAAGTGGGAAATCAATTTGTACTCTCACAATATGATTCCAAAGAAAGAAAATGTAATTTGTTCTGTCAAGTCTGTTCATTTGAAATTTACTTTTGAATATTCTGTCATGGATTTCTTCTTTTCTGCTTCTGTACAACCTTTCCAAACCCAACCCCATTAAAGGCCATCTCCACTGGATTCCCTACATTAGATAATGCACACTTCACTGCAATCCCGAAGGAAAACCGTTCTGTTATTAAAGCTGTAGTCTAACCTGCAAAGCACCCTTCCCAACAATAAGCAATCATCTCCTTTCAAACATACTAACTGATCCTTAATCTCTGAATACACTACTCTCTCTGGGACTTGATTTACTTGTCAAATATCTCCAGGGTGAAATATTTCTTCCCCAGTCACAAATCTGTGGACTGATTGGCAACTTAACAGTTGAAAGTAGTTCACTCATATCTGTTGTATTCTGTTCATGCTCTAGCCTTGGATACCAGTTAATGTGCACACAGAACTCTGACTATGAGTGACTAAACAGATAAAGTGAGGGATGAAAATTAACAAATACCTCTGTGGTGTAGGGTGATCAGTGTGGCTGCGGGGAACTTGAATGAATAGAAACTGCAGTTGGGCAAAGAAAGAATGAACAAAATATGAGGGACGGGGTTAATAACTATACTTACAAGTGTTTGGGTTTTCTGTCTTTCAGCTTGACCATAACCTTATCCAGGCCAGTTCTCTAGTAGAGTTTTATAGCTTTGCATTATGTTTTCTGTTCTTACATGCAGAATCAAACATTGTTGCTCAATTACTTTAAGTGAGTGAATTTTCTCAGTGCTGCATTGTTGGATGCCAAGAACGAACATACTTTTTTCAATCCCACCATTCCATTCCATCACTCAGTCCCATCTTTAGACTTTTTGAAATTATTGGGGAATATGATCTAGCACATTCATCATCTCAACATCATTTACACTGCTGTATAAAAGTAATGTATCAATTTGTATATGTGCTTTTTACGAGCTGCATGTTTAGAGTCACGTTGTCAATGGGGAGGTGATGGCCTAGTGGTATTTATTGCTGGGCTGTTAATACAGAGACCCAGGTAATGTTCTGGACATCTGGATTTGAATCTTGCAATGGCAGATGGTGGAATTTGAATTCAATAAACATCTGGAATTAAGTATGAATACATTGTTGATTGTCGGAAAACCTTATCTGGTTCACTAATGTCCTTTAGGGAAGGAAACTGTCATCCTTACTTGGTCTGAGACAAAGAAGTTCCGGATACTGGAATCCAAAATAGTTGGCAGGAGGCTGTAAAAACACAGCAAGCCAGGCACCATTGGGAGGTGCAGATGTTGACGTTTTGGATGTAACCCTTCTTCAGGACTGGGGTGGGGTATGTGGAGAGCTGCAAATAAAGGGAGAGGCAGGGCAGGGTGATGAAGTGGGGATAGGTGAAGATAGGTAGAGGGTTAGTCAATGGGAGGAATGAATCCAGTTGGTGGCAGGGAACAGTGGAAGGGAGGGGGAGGGGCTGGGAAGGCAGTCGAGGGATGGGGAAGGAGGTTATTTGAAATTGGAGAACTCAATGTTGAGTCCTGCTGGCTGTAGGCTGCCCGGGAGGGGGAAGATGATATGTGACTCCAGACCCACAGTGGCTCACTCTTAACTACCCTCTGGGCAATTAGGGAATGAATGCTAAGCAGTGATGTCCTCGTCCTGTGAATGATTAAAAAAATAGAATTTCAGAGCAAGGCTCTATATTTAAGAGCTAAAATAGGGCATAACATGTCAATGTGAAAAATCTAGGGCAGTTTCTTTGAGATTACGAAAACAGCCTCAAAGAATGAAACTCATAAGAAGCTCAATAGATTAAACTTTTTGAATGTCCTTGCCACAGTGTCCATTTTGAAGCCAGTATAGATTCTGTATTTCACCATCTTCACAGCTCATTCAAATTTCACTTAAAGCCCACTCACTGACAGTTTCTGGCTTATGCCAATGTGAGGGGGTGTGTAGCAAACACCCACTGCTGGTACAGATTCAATCCACTTCTGCATCTGGCAGCCTGGCACATAGCTGACATTATTACACTGAAACCTATCAGGAAATGTTTCATCAAAGGCTCACAACGCTTAATTAGTGCTTTGCATCGTTGTGGAATGAAGCAACTGATTTTCATCCCCTGTTAGCAGTGGCACAGGAATTCACACAGTGACACCAACCAGTAGACAGGGCTTGGTGTGGGGGAGGCTGGGTTAGCTTGAGGGGGAAGTGAGTGGGTTGTTAAAAGCAATGCATTTCACATTAATTCAGTGAAGTAAGTGCCACTCACAGGAATGTTCTGCTTTCTTCATGAAAACACCAACCTTGAGAATGCAGTGTAAATGTTTGGTCTTGTATAAATTAGATTAGATTTTTAGATTACATTACAGTGTGGAAACAGGCCCTTCGGCCCAACAAGTCCACACCGACCCGCCGAAGCGAAATCCACCCATACCCCTACATTTACCCCTTACTAACACTACGGGCAATCTAGCATGGCCAATTCACCTGACCCTGCACATCTTTGGACTGTGGGAGGAAACCGGAGCACCCGGAGGAAACCCACGCAGACACGGGGAGAACGTGCAAACTCCACACAGTCAGTCGCCTGAGGCGGGAATTGAACCCGGATCTCAGGCGCTGTGAGGCAGCAGTGCTAACCACTGTGCCACCGTGCCGTGCACCGTACTTACATTCTCAATGTATTTATATATATTAATACAAAACATACATGGACTAAAACAGAAATTGTTGGAGAAACTTAGCAGGTCTGGCAGCATCTGTGAAGCGAGAAACAGAATCAACATTTCATGTTCGGTGACCCTTCAAGTTTGAAACATCAACTCTGCTTCGTTTCTACATTCTGGATCAATGGTGCTGGAAGAGCACAGCAGTTCAGGCAGCATCAAGGAGCTTCAGCAAAATCGACGTTTCGGGCAAAAGCCCTTCATCAGGAATAAAGGCAGAGAGCCTGAAGCGTGGAGAGATAAGCTAG
>NC_057740.1:33806495-33810279 GCF_004010195.1 Chiloscyllium plagiosum
GTGAAGATGAGGCATTGGGGGCCGGGGAACCGGAAGTCTTGGAGGAGGTGGAGGGCGTGGGTGGTGTCTCGAATGTATGTGGGGAGTTCCTGGACTAGGGGGGATAGGACAGTGTCGAGGTAGGTAGAGATGAGTTCAGTGGTGCAGGAGCATGCTGAGACAATGGGTCGGCCAGGTTGGTCAGGCTTGTGGATCTTGGGAAGGGGGTAGAACCGGGCAGTGCGGGGTTCCCGGACTATGATGTTGGAAGCTGTGGGTGGGAGATCTCCTGAGGTGATGAGGTTCTGTATGGTCTGGGAGATGATGGTTTGGTGATGGGGGGTGGGGTCATGGTCGAGGGGGCAGTAGGAAGAGGTGTCCTCGAGTTGGCGTTTGGCTTCAGCGGTGTAGAGGTCAGTGCGCCAGACTACCACTGCGGCCCCTTTATCCGCTGGCTTGATGGTGAGGTTGGGATTAGAACAGAGGGATTGGAGGGCTGTGCGTTGTGAGGGTGAGAGGTTGGAGTGGGGGAGGGGGGTAGATCTGCTGCCCGGTCTACTGAGTTTCTCTAGCAATTTCTGATTTTGCTTCAAATTTCCAACATCTGCAGTTCTTTGCTTTTTATTGGACCACGTTCCTGTCAAGACTAAGGATTCAGATGGCACATTATGTTATTTTTTATAAATCTTGTTAGTGTGATCTAAAAGCCTTTAATACCTAGGAATGAGGAATAAACTACTGCATTTAAAAGGCACCTTATGCAAACACAGGACCTCTCAAATCAGGCAGTAATTTAACCCACCCATCTTCAAAATAATGTTAAGAGGTTTTTTCCCCAACTGGGAGATGGCATCTTCTCACCACTGGTGTGTCTGCTCAGATGTTTGACTCAAGAGTAAGGCTTAAACCTACAACCTTCTGACTGAAAGGCAAGAATGGGATCCGCTGAGTAAGGATTGCCATTCAATCGCTACTTATTGATTTAGTTTATCATGCCCTGTATCTTTTCCAACTTTAGTCTATTGGTTAGGTTTCTGAACTAATACATAATAAATGGCTTTTAAAAATGCAGATAAAGCATGGATTTAACTCTTGATACTGCAATTAGCCATTTCCTGCATGACTATGTCAAAATGTGCTGAGTTCAATAAGTTAATATCTAATTTGATATAATGCAATTAGTCCACTCTATGCTGCAGACTAGAATCAGTTTTTAGTGTTGTGGCACAAGTTCTTCACTGATATTGGCACTGACCTAGATATGGAAAGAAACCTTAAAGATTTAACTTCCTGCTTATCGAGTTCTTAATTGAAATTGTTGTTTGATGTGTAGGGAATTCCATAAAAGAGATATGCATTACATTGGGCTAGGAAGCCTGGGTACAAGTCTCGTCTGCTACAGAGGTGTATTGAACATGCCTGGACAGGTTGATTAATAATATTTATACACAGTATATAGGGTCAGGAAAGACCATTGTAGTCCATCAGCTTGACTCTACTTTACTTATTATGCCTATTAATTACATGAAAACTACCTGAATTTACCTGCACTACCTCCTCAGGCTATCTGTAGAATGCAATCACCAGTTTCTGGGTGAAGTAGTTAAAGCAATCTCCAACCGCTCATCTTGAGTTAGACACCTCTGATTACAAACCTATGGCTGTAGCAATTTAGCAAGCTTCAATTCATCTATGCGCCTGACTGGGACGCGAGTGTGGTTGGATTGGTATTGGAATTCATAAATTTGAAACAAACAAACTTACTTGTCAATCTGGTGAATTGAAATGAATCAACCCAGTTAAGGAGTGATTGAATGCAAGATACAGCTGGGGAATGAAGTCAGGTTGAGACTTACATTGGTGGATTGCAGAGGGAAAACATTGACTGCCCTCTGCTGGTCAGAGGATAAATAATTGAGATGAAAGGACGAGTCAGATCCGGGGGTGGGGAAGGATAGACACTGAGATCCTCATAGGAATTGAAGCACAAGAAAACACAAGCATATCCCATTTTGTCAGTTAAATCAATTTCAGGGGCTGTTGAGAGATCTTTTATATTCCTTCAAGGTAGACTTCACACCATTCAAGTTTTTGCTATGAATCTGTGATAGATTTGCATGAAAGGGCGTTTGGGTGAACTTGAATGGAGGATGAAGGCTGGCAAAGACTCGATGCACTGATATATATGTTTTCTTATTATTTTATAACTGCACTCATTGAGGAAAAAGTTGTTAATGCTAGAGAAAGGAAGACACTTAACTTCAGACACCCAGTGGAAGCATCAAGTTTTCCCATGTCTGATATTGCATGGCTGGATGCTTCCTATTGCTCTATTTCAACCCCAAGGTCAGAAAGGTAAATGGGCTGAACAGGCTTTTCTTATTGATTGCTTCTTGTGGTATTTTCAATGAATATACCATCATCAGGGTCTGTCTTTCTGTCAATGGTTCCTCCTGTATCCAGAAGAGGGCAGTCTATATTTTCTTCTACAGTTGGCAGTTTATGTTTAGATCTAAGAATCAAAGTGTCCAAATGATCAGCCAGATTTTGCTGTCAAAGTAACAGCAAGGCTAATGGAACTCAGCGTTATCTATACAGAAATGGCAGAAGTAAGCAGGTAACTGCAAAGATCTGAAAGTTGCTGCCCAAGTTGCTGTGTAATTTGATGTCATCTTCACAAAAATGGCATGCTCTTATTATTCAACATTCACATGTTGCAAACCTCTTGTATTGTAAATACAAACTAAACTTGAAACAAAGTTATGTATTTACATTTCATATTGAAAGGGAATAATTTCAATTTTCTGAACCAAAGTCACTTACTTGACCTACAGAGCTTAACACCATAAGGTGTAGGAATAGAAGTGGACCATTCTGCCCATCAATCTGCTCTGCTGTTCAATGAGATCATGACTGAACTGATAAACCTCGACTCCTCAACTCCACTTCCTTGCCCTTTCCCCGTAACACCTGATTCTCTTAATGATTAAATATTTGTCTATTCCAGTCTTGAATATAATGGCTCAACTCTACAGTTCTCTGTGGGTAAAGAAATCCACAGATTCAAAACCCTATGAGAGAAAATATTTCCCCACATTCCTGTCTCAGCTTGGTGACCCATTTCTTTGAGATTATGCGCTTGGGTCTTATACTCTCCCACAAGCATAAACAACCTGTCTGCATTTACCCTGTCAAGTCCCCTAAGAATCAATGTTTCAATGTTGCCATTCTTCTAAATAGTAATGAGTACAAGCCCAATCTACTCAACCTCTCCTCTAAAGAAAACCCTCCATATCCATGATTAATTCAGCAAATCTTCACTGCTGGACAGAACGCCCCTGGTGCTCACCTTCCACCCTACAAACCTCCGCATAAACCAAATCATCCTCCGACATTTCCGCCACCTCCAAACAGACACCACCACCAGGGATATATTTCCCTCCCCACCCCTTTCCGCCTTCCGCAAAGACCGTTCCCTCCGTGACTACCTGGTCAGGTCCACGCCCCCCTACAACCCACCCTCCCATCCAGGCACTTTCCCCTGCCACCGCAGGAACTGTAAAACCTGCGCCCACACCTCCTCCCTCACCTCTATCCAAGGCCCTAAAGGAGCCTTCCACATCCATCAAAGTTTTACCTGCACATCCACTAATATCATTTATTGTATCCGTTGCTCCCGATGCGGTCTCCTCTACATTGGGGAGACTGGACGCCTCCTAGCAGACCACTTTAGGGAACATCTCTGGAACACCCCCACCAATCAACCACACTGCCCTGTGGCCCAATATTTCAACTCCCCCTCCCA
>NC_057740.1:33810309-33848525 GCF_004010195.1 Chiloscyllium plagiosum
GGTGGGGAGAAAGTAGCATAGAGTACAATGGGTGAGTGGGGGAGGCACTCACCCATTGTACTCTATGCTACTTTCTCCCCACCCCCATCCTCCTCTAGCTTATCTCTCCACGCTTCAGGCTCACTGCCTTTATTCCTGATGAAGGGCTTTTGCCCGAAACGTCGATTTCGCTGCTCCTTGGATGCTGCCTGAACTGCTGTGCTCTTCCAGCACCACTATTCCAGAAAACTGGTTTCCAGCATCTGGAGTCATTGTTTTTACCTTGTCTCTAAAGACAGTCTACCATTCCTTAGATAAAGGAACCAAACTGTTCATAGTATTCTAAGTAAGGTCTACTAGTGCACTGAGGTATATTTTATGATTCTGACCCTGTAGATTTACAATATTACTTCAAGAAAGGTCAAATTAGATGGCATGGTTTAGTGATATATAAATTTTTTAAAAATCAACAGAAGGAAATAATCATTTACACAAAGGATTTATTATGAGCTACTGGAAGTGAAAATATTAGGATGGTTGTACATCAGTAGATGCTACATTAAGAAAGTTGGATCATTTCTCTATGGTTTCCATTGAAGTTATGGGAGGCAGTCATGGGAGTCCACTGGTACCTATGTCAAAAATATTTTCTGTAACTTTCAGTCTTTCTTGGAACATTCTTGGAACTTCAATCCAACATGGTGGCGGAGTAGGGTTCCTGTGCCAGAGCTCATCCACTTTGACCGCTTTTCTCATTTTCTTTATCTTCCCTCCTTCTCTTCCCATGTCCTCAGCTTGGAGGGAATGAGCGGCAAGAGATCAGGGGGCAGACCTCGGGCAGGCCTACTGTGGACCTCAAGTAGCCCTAGTGCCCAGAAGTCAGGTAGGTCTACTCTGGACCTTGACTGGGCCCTGTTCCTGGATCTCGGGCGGGCATATTGTGGCCCTCGAGCAGGCCTGGGACCCAGACCTTGGGCGGGCCTACTGTAGACCTCAAGTGGGCCCAGTGCCGAGGATAGTGGGCGCAACATGGACCTCGAGTGACCCTTTACTTACTTTTCCAGACGTAGCACGGGACCTGAAATTGGCAGCTGTCACATCAGCAGAGACAATATTGGTGAAGTAGGCCCGGCAGCAAAAGATGACGCCTGAGGATCGGTGAAGCGGTGGCAGAAGGGCACCATGGCAAAATTGATGAGGTTGGCCCTGTAGAGAGAGATGTGACCCTGGTATTGGTGGGTCAGCACTGGAAGCTGATAGTGGTGGAGGAGTATTAGTCCAGTGGCAAAAATGGTACCTGAGGATTGGCGACTTCGATGTTGGTTGGGTGTGGTGTATATGACGACAAAGCGGTGGTGGAGAGATTTCAGTGCAGACGTCGCCGATGGTGATGAGCTAGCTCAGGACTGATGAACTCGCTTCAAGCTATATCTTTCTTTTTCTCCTTGTTCTTAAATTATTCAACACAGCACCATATGGTGACAAATGAAAGCTTTTCACTGTATTTTATTGTATTCTTACAAAATATACATGGAATAAAATCAAAATCAAATCAGTTACATGTTAGGTTTATTTGCATTCTTATTTGATCAGACATCTTTCAAAGCATACACTTGAGCAAAGTCTCTAACTCACCATGCAATCCACCACAGGAGATCCTATGTCTCTGCTTTACAATTTTTAGTACTTTTCACTATTTAATCAATTGTAAAAAAAAACCTTCAGGAGACTTAATTTATTTGTTTTAATGGAAATTGTGACGAACTCAAATCACTGCCTTTACTGAGGGATATAAGACTGATACATAGTTTAAATACTACATAGTTTATCATTAAAATAATTATAGATTTTAAATAATTTCACCTCATAGGATAATAGCATTTATACTAATAATAACTCTTGGTAGCAACATGCAAAAGCTTTTAAGTGTCGCATTTAATCACCAGTTCTGCTTACATATGCTGTCAAACAAAGGTTGATAGAATGTGTGGTGAGTCGGGTAGCACCTGTGGAGAGAGATAATGTGCAGATGCTGGTGTTGGACTGGGGTGGACAAAGCCAAACGTCACACAACACTAGGTTATAGTCCAACAGGTTTATTTAAAATCACAAGCTTTCTAATTTTTAAAACCATGTGGAGCATTGGAGTTTCTTCAGATGCAAATCACCATTTAATTTCAATGTGTATAATTTAACAATTTTGCTTATGACAATAGAAGTCTACTTCTGGATAGGTACTGGTAGCTGAAACAATGCTGGACTGAATGAAAAATGATAATTAAATTGGAAGAAAGTCCTTCAGGAGATTTGAGATCCTGGCTGTCCTCGTAATGAATGTAAAACCAGTGTAGCAGAGTTCAAACAAGCGCAGAGGAATCAACCTCTCGTACTACACAGAAAGAGACCATTTGGCTCCTCCTGCCTCTGTGAAACAGCTAGTTAATTCATCCCACTCCATACTGTTTCTCAAGATTCCTGTAATGTTTCCCTTTCAGGTATAATCAGGTCCCTCCTGAAAGTCACCATTGAATCTTTTACTTTCAGACAGTACATCCTATGGCAACTGATTGCTAAAAAAATTCTCATCAACTACTCCCTGCTTCTTTTGCTTATGCTATCTTTTTATTTTGTGTAGGTATTAATGGCTATAAACAAACTATAGAATGTGGTATGCCTTTTTGTATCAGAAGTGGATTGGATTGCAAAATCTAAAGAATGATAGAGATGTTTGTTGTCTGACATTATAATGTTGTCTCAAAGAAATGAATTCATCCTTTGAGAATGCTCTGGAGGTATAAAACCATCCCTTTCCTTATTACAGGGCAAGACATTGCCAATTGGAAGAGTTAACCTTATATTTTAAAGCTTTGTCACATTGGGGGTTCTGTCAACAGCCTGACTGATAGAAGGGATGATGTTGTGTTCAGCACTCTCCACAGGGAGTGACACTTGTAAGAAGTGCAATTCAACAGCATAAAAAAAAAGACTCAGTATAAAAGAGCTGTACTTATAAAAAAAAGTACATTTGGATTTTTGCCAGTCCCACTCTCGCCAGGCATCAATGAGTGCAGCTCTGTATTCCCAACCCACCTACATTATTTCCTAGGTGTCATGAAGGAAACATTGCAAACGATAATCTGTCTATGACCACTGCATGTCTGAGTCTTCAAAAGCCAATACTTAATACATAGAGGTAGTAAGATGTACATTAGTTGAATTCTGTAGTGCAGTTCCTTGATCTAAATAAAAGAATTGCAAAAGGAATGCCAGCTTAACTAAATGCAATTTAAACAGCTGAGGATCCTGGGATTGTATTCATTAGAGTTTAGATGGCTGAGGAGAGATCTAATAGAGACTTACAAGATAATGCATGGCTTAGAAAGGGTGAACACTGGGAAATTGTTTCCATCAGGCGGGGATAGGAAGACTCATGGGCACAGCCTTAGAATTAGAGGGGGTCAATTTAGAACGGAAATGAGGAGACATTTCTTCTGCCGGAGAGTGGTGGGCCTCTGGAATTCATTGCCACGGAGTGCAGTGGAGGCCGGGATGTTAAATGTCTTCAATTCTTAATCTCGCAAGGAATTATGGGATATGGAGCGAGTGCAGGCAAGTGTCGTTGAAATGCCCATCAGCCATGATTGAATGGCGGAGTGGACTCGACGGGCCAAATGGCCTTACTTCCATTCCTATTTCTTATGGTCTTATTGTCTTAAACAAAACCACCCTCAAGGCATTTTAGATATAAATGGTTAAAAAGAATTTCTATTATAATACATTGATTTTTCAAATACGATTGATAGATTTTGCAAAACAATTACTTCCTGAGTTATTTTATTAAAAGGGGTTGAAATGATCTTTTTGGACAAAGGTGTGATGTTGATAGCTAGGGTTCTGTTTCTTAGCATTGGTTTTTAAACAATCATTAAAGATCTGGCCATTCAGAATCATGTGTTTTCCTTTTGGCACCAGGATGAGGATTTCCATGATGTAAAATTTCTTCTGTTCATTCTGTGTATTAAAGATGGAACATGCTTTACGTCAAATGAGTTTCTGATTTTGGAAAATGTAGGGTACTGAGGAAATACTTCCTCTCCCACAACCATATTGTTAAATAAGGGTCTGACTGGATTCCGTATATATGAAAGTTAGTCTGATTCATTACTAATTGAGGATAATATGACAATGCTGATTACAGGAAAAACACATCTTACTGTAAATTATCTAATTTTATTGCCCATTTTAAGAGCAATTTCTCTATTAATTGAGTGTGTGCTTGTACAATAAAGGAATATTAATTGGCATGCATGCAATGGGTTTTTTTTTGCACATTCATCTGCAATTACAGGTACCATTGCATCAACTGTACTATTGCAACAGAGCCTAGCCTTCAGAATGAAGGAGTAATAATGACAACTTATGTGCAATATATGAGTAATTAATAACCCTATATTACAAATGACCTGATTTCCAGGATAATGTAAGCACTAGCGACTTACATTTTTATGGCCTTTATAGGCTGCACTCAGGCCTCTGCTTAAGACTGAAGAGTAAACTTAATTTCCATATCCCAGCAATGAGCCTCACTCAGTGATACACAGGGCGGGCACAGTTAGGGTTACAATGATGTGGCATCCATTTTCTGACCCAAGACCACTTGCTGGGAATTTGGATTTGCTGACTAAACTTTGAACTGCATTTCGATAATTTATTTTCCTATTAGCAATGGTAATTCTGGGACCTTGATTTAGGAACATTAGCAAAAGGAAAGTGAAACAGACTGATATTTTATTTAAATGCTTTGCATTGTGTGCACATTTGCTGCCACATTTTGTGCCACAATTTCTTAAGGATGCAAAACAAATTTAAACTGACAAATCTAAACTCTCTTCCTAACTGCACTGAGGGTATACCTGCACCAGATGGTACTGAAGTGGTACAAGAAAGGGGCCTACCCCCTTCGCAAGGGCATTGAGTGATGGACAATACAAGTTGGGGTCCGTGGCAGCAGAGCAAGTGCAGACTCCTGTCTTACAGGGCTGGTGGCAGCAGCAGTGAGGTCATTCTCCTGGTGTTTGGAACTGGTGGCAATGGCAGCAAAGCTCCTCTGACAATTGGGGATGGTGACACCGGTGGTAGCTGACTTGTCAAGATAGCAGCACTGGCAAGATGACATCTGCAGTCAAAGTGGGACTCGTGGTCCAGCGGTAGCCTGGCCTGGCCGTGGAGCCAGGAACTCTTGTTGCAGGGTGAGTGTGTGTTCAACAATGCCAGCAAAGTGCACCCAGCAATGAAAAGATGGTGCCTAAAGTGGGGTGACTCCTACATTGATGGGTCCAGTGCAGGCAGTGGAAAGGCAGTGCAGGTCTACCTTGAGGCTAGATGCCAGCATGGACTGCATCAGAAAGACTGATATTCTGAACTTCTTACTTCTTTCTTTTTATCATTTATTCCCATGACCTATAATGCTAGACTATTTATTTCTTTGCATTTCTAATCTTTTCCCCCTAAGGATATGATCTTAAATATCTGCATGTAGGTACCTTTGTACCTAAGATGATGCTGTTATGTGGTGTCTGTAAAGTTTTTGCTGTACTCAATAATTTTTAAAATGTAAGATGACTATCTCTTCAACGGGTTCTTCTGTTCTAGAGCCAGAAGTTTAGAATAATTTACATTAAAAAAACTGCCTCAACATGAGTACTCAGGCAATTATTTCAAAGGGACAAGCAAAGTTAATGATAGTTAGATCTTGACATACAAACATTACAACTATGATTCAGAAGGATAGAAGTGACAAAGAGCAACATTTTCTTATTAATGCTTGAACGGTGTGAAGTCCAGAAGAAAAACAGCACCAAACATTATCCAAAGTGAAGTAAATATAGCAAGTGCTGTGAGACCTGTTATGATAGTGATTAAATATGCACTACTGATTTTTGAAGTCCTTCATCTGATTAAAATACCTGGGATTTTCATGGACTGACATGTTTTTAGAAAGGAAAAACATTGATTTAAAATGGCCACAGCAATCGTTTAATTGACAAATTGACTGAGCCATGAAATTCACATGAGATAAATAAAGACAGTCTGAACTAAATTTAACATTTTAGCAAAGGCCCTGAAACTAGTCAATCCAGTGAATTCCTGTTTTGGTTTACACTTTTATGGGAGTTTCACAACAGGAGATGGAACCTTGCCGCCAGTTAGCAAACCTAACAAAACATAACTTCACAGATGGAATATGCAAAACAAGTTTGTATTTCAATGAACTGTTTTTGGCAGAACCAGGCTGATGAATTTTTACTGCAACTGGAACCACCTGGAGAGAATGTTCTCCTGGCTTCTCAAGAAAAAATCATACCGAGTGACAAAATTGATTAAATAGAATACTGTGTGCTCTGAGTACGCAAAAGACATCTGAAATATTCACTCCTGCTAGTGTTATGTCTCAAATCAGTCTAATGTTAAGAAAGATGCTCATTATATTATCACTGCGTCATGGTGTGTGACCTCAGGGTATGAAGATCTTGTACTCCATCATTTAAAGCACAACTCTAGTGGAAGCATACTCCCCTTTTGCAATGATTGGATTGATATTAGCTCATCCCTCTGTGCACCTGAGAAATGTAATATATAATATTTGTACATTACAGTTAGATATAATAAACATATTTTAGATTATTCAATACCACAATATCCACACCCAATTTCTTATGTCATGGCAGAAAATGTAAGCATTATAGCATCAGGTAAGTTGCTGTGTCAGAGATAGAATCACACCATGATAACAACAGTGTTTATCTATATAACTCTGCAATGTCTTCGTGGCATATATTTAGAAAACTAATTGAAGACCAAATGGATAATAACTTTGGACAAAAGAGAATTTTGAAAAAGAGAGAGTTTCTCACCCTTAAGAAGCATCGATTTCAGACAGCTGTACAGATCTATAGATAGAATATTAACTTTTAAGAATTTAGAACTAATTTATTTTTGATGAGAATGTAAATTCTTTCAAGATAAATTGTAGTTTAAGATTGCATTATTTAAAAAAAAACAGGCTGCTTTAGATTTGAAAATAAATCCAGGGCAGTGCAGGAAGCTGAAAATTTAGAATGCACTGCTTCCTGACAGTTGATGCATAATTGTCAGTCTCTGATAACTGCAGTTGCAAAGCTTTTGTTATTAAGGAAGGAAAAGTTTTAAATTTACCCAGACACAAAGTCAGGAAAAGTGGTACTATCCAATGTTTTTAAATGGATCATGGATAACAGAAACCTCATTTTGAGGTGGGTTTCCAATGATATCTGTACTGAATTACAACTGTTCAAACAATATATGTAACTTTATTTTACAGACCAAGTAATATTTGATCCCATGAAAGAGTTGAAAACATCTTCCCTGCCATTGGCAAAGATTGACTTCACAGAATTAACACATTCAATCTTTCCATGGATGATCACAAAGATGCAGAAAAGATCTGGAACATTCTTGAAGACCAGCTCCAGGAAATAATTCACTTAAGGATTAACAAACTCTGATTCAAATCATGCAGACAGAAACCCCAAAATTGACTAGTTTGTTGAAAGATACAATAGAAAAGTGCATGAGTGGCTTTTAGAAAGTATCAGAGATGCTCATTGTGTTAATCATTATCTCCACACCAATTAAAAACTGGGAAGGATCTTATGAGCAAGAAAAATGCCATACCATTGATGCATTTAACAAGGATTGACACAAGTATTAAACAATACTGACAGACCAACAACAATTATATGTTATAGGTGCATCCACCATTATTGCTGCAATCCTATAGTCCGTCATTGCTAGGCATACCAGATCACTAAAATCTGTAACAGATGCAGAGTGCCACACCTATCCATGAGATAACAAGCTTATGGATATCAGTAAACCTAGTGGCACTAAGGGACATCACTATTGCTTGTGCTGGATATCAGGTTCCAAAGGCTATGCCAGACCCAGGACTGAACCCAGGTAACCAAAAAGATGGTCCAACACCACAACACTGGCATCAAAGGAAAGCTTTAAGAAGGTGCTCAATTGCAAGCTCAACAATATAGCTCAGAGCCAACCAACTGAAAGGCAAATTTCAGAAGTTGACCAAGCTTCTAAAATCTGTAACAGATGCAGAGTGCCACACCTATCCATGAGACAACAAGCTTATGGATATCAGTAAACCTAGTGGCACTAAAGGACATCACTATTGCTTGTGCTGGATATCTGGTTCCAAAGGCTATGCCAGACCCAGGACTGAACACAGGTAACCAAAAAGATGGTCCAACACCACAACACTGGCATCAAAGGAAAGCTTTAAGAAGGTGCTCAATTGCAAGCTCAACAATATAGCTCAGAGCCAACCAACTGAAAGGCAAATTTCAGAAGTTGACCAAGCTTGCTATATTGTTGTCCTCATACACTGTGCCACTGGTATAAGAGAATCAAAAGCTGTCACAAGCATTAATATAATATGTTCTGAAAAGTCAAGATGACAACTCTAAAAGCTAACATTTACATGGCAGCATGAGTCAACAAATAAGCACTGTGCATCCTGAAAGACATGTACCTCACCAAATGGTACTCCATGATACATCCTAGGAGAGTTCCTCTCGTAATTTTAAATAGATCACCAATTCCATGCAATGGTAGAATCCCACTGCAAGACCAGTACTCAAGCTTAAATAGTTTCTCAAAATCTTCTACCTGGTTGATATCTATGGTCCAGCAGTGACAGAACATCTATTATGCATATATCGCAGTATAGTCACATATGCATTAGGTTCAAACCACACTCACTGTGACAGAATAGACCATATGTGACACAACTGAATCAGTCAGTGATCTGTAAGGTGTGACACTGCAGTGAAAAAATGCCAGTCAGCAAGATGATTATGTCTGACACATTGATAAGATTACCCAACTTACATAAGGACCAAGAAATTTCACTTCATCTACGCATTGATGTTCTTGACTGCAAAATTCAAAACATTTTTAAGGTTGATCTGTTACACTTTAGCCAGAATCAATGTGACTAGTTGTAATTGGCAACTGCCTAAGATGAGAAATCACGAGAGTTGAGGAGGATCATTCGCCACAGATGCTGCCAGACTGTCTGAGTCTAGCAATTTCTGTTTTTATTTTGGATTTCCAGCATCCACCTTTCTCTGTTCTATTTTTATATAAAAACACTTGTATACCAGCAAAGGTGTCTAAAATATGCAACCAATCCAGATTATATGAAGTCATTGCCAATCATAGTGTTATATTGTGAAGGCACAGAAAGGCCAGTTTCGGCCAAGATGCAGCACAACAGCTGTCATGAAGACGAACACCCTGATAATGATGATCATTGAATGACAGCGGCTGGCAGCAGACAACCAAATTGTCAAATATACACAAATGAGAACAGTACATTAGCTCTCCAAACGGGTATACAATCAACAGATCAGGATGAGTTATTAAACCTCCAAATTATTGAATTGAAGTTTTGAAATGTTACTCTTCTAAACTCTGTTTTACCTGTTTGTATAAATTATCGAGTTAACAACTTGTGCATATGTGCAAGTTTTATTTGATGGACTAATCTGATTCTTGGGATAGCAGGACAGATGAATGCAGAGAGCCTGCATTCACTCGAGGTCTACATTTTATCAAATATTCTCTGGACGATCAGCCATGATCATATTGAATGGCAGAGCAGGCTCCTATCTCTTATGGGAGACAGTGAGGTCTGCAGATGCTGGAGATCAGAGCTGAAAGTGCATTGCTGGAAAAGCACAGCAGGACAGGCAGCATCCGAGGAGCAGGAAAATCGATGTTTCGGGCTGGAGCCCTTCTTCAGGAATCTGAGAAGCAGGAAAATTTAAGTTTTGGGCTGGAGCCCTTCATCAGGAATCTAAGAAGCAGGAAAATTGAAGTTTTGGGCCAGAGCCCTTCTCGAAACATCGATTTTCCTGCTCCTCGGATGCTTCTTGACCTGCTGTGCTTTTCCAGTAACACACTCTCAGCTCCTATCCCTTATGGTCTTACACTTCCAACAGAATGTCATGATCTGAAGTAAGATGGAGTTCGAGATTATACTCACAGGGTCTCATGCTGTGATATAGTGATGTTATCATAAACATGTCTCTTAAGAGTATACTACCATATTACTCAGGTTATAAGAAACAACAAGATGAGCGAGTGTTTAATGAATGGCAAGAAATTGGATAACATAGCAAAGGGATCCTGGGGTAGTTATTCGCAGATCCCTGAAGTCAGCAGATCACTTGGATAGGAAAGTAAGGAAGGCATATAGAGTGTTGGTTGAGCCACAGCTGGAGTACTGTGTGAAGTTCTGCTCACCTCACTACATGAAGTGTGTGATAGCATTTGAGAGGGTACAGAGGAGGTTCACCAGGATGTTGCCTGCGATGGAGAATCTGAGCTATAAGGAGAGACTAGATAGGCTTGGATTGGTTTCTTTAGAGCAGCAAAGACTGAGGGGGGGGGCCATGATTAAGGTGAATAAGATTATGAGGCGTATGGAGAGGGTGAATAGAGAGCACCTGTTCCCCTTGGTTGAGAGGCTAATCATGAGGGGGCATGGTTTTAGGGGAAGGGGCAGGAGATTCAGAGGTGATTTGAGAATAAAACTTTTTCACTCATCTAGAAGGCACTGCTTTGGAAGATAGTGGAGGCTGGAAACCTTGCAACCTTTAAAAAACTATTTAGCTGAGCACTTAAAATAACATAACATTCTGGATGTAGGTTTGCTCGCTGAGCTGGAAGTTCCATTTTCAGTTGTTTCGTCACCATACTAGGTAACATCATCAGTGACCCTCTGGATGAAGCTTCATCTAGTAGGGTGACGAAACATCTGACAATGAACCTTCCGGCTCAGCGAACAAACCTACATCCAGAACCTCAATCTGAGCTACAAATCTTCTCAAAACTCGCTAATAACATACCATTCTTTGATATGGGACAGGTGCAGGAAATTGGGATTCGTACGCCTTTAGTGGTAGTTATGTCAGTCCAGATCCGATGAGCTGAAGTGCCTTTCTGCACTGTATGACTCTATGATTCTGTGACTATGAGAACATTATGCTACTAAGCTGTGCATCCAAGGTTCTGTGCATGGCAATTAGTGATGGCACGCTGATCATAGCATTGACTTCCCACTCCAGAAATGATTACTATGCACAAACCTCAGAACCCATACAACCAGAAAGAAAATTAGAGGAACACTGAACACAATATCCTCCTTTTTACAATGATAATAAATGATAGAAAAATAGAATATAAGTGCAGCATTATGCCATTCAGCCCATCAAGACTGTTGTGTCATTAAAAAAAATGTCATGGCTGGTCTAAAAGTCTACAACTCCATTTTTCCTATCTCCCTTGATTGCTTTACTGTTTAAAAATCTGTCTATCCCTGCCTTGAATGGCCTTAACAATCCAACCTCAATAGCCCTTCGCTTTAAAGAATCTCACAGATGCACTACCAACTAAGAGGAGAAATTCCTCCTCATCTCTGTTTTCAGTGGGTAACCCCTTATGCTGAGATTATGCTCTCTGGCCCTAGACTCTCCCAAACAACCACTCCACAACTATCGTGTCAAGCTTTTGAAGCATTTTGTATGTTTAAATAAAGATGTCTTTAATTTTTATAAATTTCAATGAGTACAGGCTCAACTTACCCAACCTCTCTTCTTACGAAGCTCCCTCCATACCTCAGATCAACCTACTGAATCTTCTCTGGCCTGCCTTCAAAGTTTTCTTTTCCTTAGATATCTTTCCTTTGATAAGGGGACCAAAACTGTTCACAACATTGTAGCTGTGGTCTAACTAGTGTTTTGCATAGTTTTAGCAAGACATTTTTATTTTGATACTCCATTTCCTTTGTAATAAAGGCCAACATTCCATTTGACTGTCCTATTACTCGCTGAACCTGTAAGCTAGTTTTTGTGATTTATGAACAAGAACTCCCAAAACCTTCTGTGCTGCTCCTCAGTTGTAACTAATAGTTTAATATAAGTTCAGCCACTAATATGTCTAAGGAATGTATTGGTTGTACATAGCAATTTGTTGTATTAAATATCTTTAAATGTCTGTCAATTCGTTGATACCACAATATCCATGCCCGGTTTCTTATGTTCCAGAAGATACCATGAGCATTGCTCCATCAAATAAAATACCCCTTTGTTGTCAAATGTACACCACTGCTGGTGACTCAAGACACTAATAAAACAACCTATGTCTCACCTTTCAAGGACATCCTAAAGACTATTATATTACTCTCATTTCCTTTTGCACAGAAGACTATTCCTTTTTTAACTTTGTATGTTTGACTTTGCCTCTTATTTTTCTCTGTGTTATGTTATGACAAGGTATAAACCTGTCTGCTAATTTAAACCCAACACACAGAGAAACTCACCTCATGCCATAACCTGTTAAATTTCAAGAGGCAAAGAACTATCCCAGACATCACTATTTAAAATAATAATTCATAATTTTATTCTTTGAGTCCAACAGAGAACATTAAAACACCAGGTATGTACAACTCCTTTCTCTTAGACCTATCTTTTACCTCCCACTCTACAATACTGACCTGATAAAAAAAACCCAATTACGATTTAGACAAAAGTAATATTGTTTCAAAACCAGTCAGCTTTGTTGATTCTCTTTGTACATTTTCCTTTGTATTTTCCTGGGTCACCTTTTCTTCGGTCTTCTGCTGCACAACTTTTCTTATGGACAGGTACGTTTCAGAGAGCTGTTCGACTAGCAACTGTTTTGTTGGTGCTCTTTGCAGTTCTCCCCCTAACTGTTGAAAATGACTGGTTTAATATCCAAAACATTGAATCATTTCATTAGTTTGAGGTCATCCCAAACCGTAAAATTCAAATTCAATTGCATTTTAGTATCTGGGGCATAATTTAAACTGATTGGCCGAATTTGAAATCGTTTTTATTCCATGGCAATGCAACTCCAGCAATTTGTTTCAACCAAGTGTTATATTTTTAAATTGTTTAGCACACTCTATGCTTATAGTCAGTCCTTGCTAGCTTCCTCTCTCTCTTAAAGGTACAATACACACGACACCTTCATAACAGTTCGAAGTGGGTTTGGAAGATGCTGTCAAGGGAATCTTGGTGAATTTGTGCAGTGCATCTTGAAGATTGTACACACGGCTGCTACTGTGCATTAACATGGAAAGAAGTAATATTTAAGATGGTAGATGGGGTGCCAGTCAATTAGACAGCCTTGGCCTGGATGATGTTAAGCCTTTGCATGTTGTTGGAGTTGCACCCATCCAGGCAAGTGCACGTTTTCCATCACACTCATGACTTGAGCCTTGTAAATGGTGGACAAGCATTGGGGAATCAGGAGATGTTTCAGTGACTATGAGTAGTATTTGAGGAGCCAGTCATCAGAAGGTGTCAAGTTTGAATTTTTAAGCCCTGAAGTTAAAGGCTGAAAGGAAGGAAGGAGGTGCTCAAATTTTAAAATTCCTTTAGATGAGCCACAGTCAGAGGAAGAATTGAGACTGCCGACCGGTGGCGGGATGCTAAAAGATTGCTGACTCCAGTCGGAGAAAAACTGTACATTTGTCAAAGAGCTAGCCCTTTACAAATATCTGTGAAACAAAGGAATATAAAACCCCTGAGCCTGTAAGGAACAAAAGAAAACAAGGTTTATTGGAATGCTTTTGGAAATGTATGTTAAATTCGGAGAAAAAGTGGGTTTGGGCTAAAGGCAGTATATATAAAGCATTTCCACAGCAAAAAATAGTAAATAAATCTGTTTTGCAAAAGATTTTGTTCTTTGGAGTGTTCAATAACAGGACAATGATATAAGTGAATAAAAAATAAAATGGATGTTGCGGCTGTACAGGACATTGGTTCGGCCAGTTTTAGAGTATTTTGTGCAATTCTGGTCTCCCTGCTGTCGGAAGGATGTTGTGAAACTTGAAAGAGTTCAGAAAAGATTTACAAGGATGTTGCCAGGGTGGGGGGTTCGAGCTATAGGGAGAGGCTGAACAGGCTGGGGCTGTTTTCCCTGAAGCATCGGAGGCTGAGGGGTAACCTTATAGAGGTTTATAAAATCATGAGGGGCATGGAGAGTGTGAATAGTGAAGGTCTTTTCCCTGGGGTGGGGGAGCCCAGAACGAGAAGGCATAGGTTTAGGATGAGAGGGAAATAATTTTAAAGGGTCTAAAGAGCAACTTTTTAATGTAAAGGGTAGTGTGTGTCTGGAATGAACTGTCAGTGGGAATTGTGGAGGCTGGCTCAACTACAACATTTAAAAGGCAACTGGATGGGTATATGAATAGGAAGGGTTTAGAGGGTTATGCACCCAGCGCTGGCAAATTGGACTAGATTAATTTAGGATATCTGGTCAGTATGGGTGAGTCGGACTGAAGGGTGTTTCTGTGTTGTACATTTCTATGACTGAATGACTCTATAACCTGATAAAAAATTGCATTTAACTCAAGAAGATCCTTTAATTGGCTCCTTAATGATACAATAAATATTGGTAATTCCATTTTTATTAGAGAGAGATATAACCTCATACTAAATGAATATAAATCTCCACTGCAGCCAAATGAGGAGGCTGAGAGGAAGGGAACTAATTCATTCCACCTTATGTGGTTGTAATGTACCACATGCGCATTGTAAATAGTTGAAACAAATATCAAGATTGGAAAATAGACATGTGCTGAATGGAAGAATAACGATCCTTATCATTTGATCCTGACCATGACTGGAGGCCAGTCTAATACACTGAAGGAATTAGACAATTGAATTGGCAAATGTGATTTTGTGGAATGAGTGATAGCAGGGCTGCAATTGCTGCCATCACCCGTACGTTAACATTTGCCAAGACCAATCCTACCTGCGCAACATTAGCCTTCAGTTGATAAAAACTACTGTCGTTTCATAGAAATACATTGACCTTTCTTTAATCAATAACACTTGATAACTGTCACTTAATAACAGGGAGCAATCTAATTTGGTGGATTTTAACTAACAAACCAATTGAGTTGTGTTCTGTCGTGGCTGTCACCTAGCCTCTTATTTGGATTTCTGTCATGTAACACATGAGAGCCAGCCAGGATCCTTCGTGTATTAGATGTACGGATTATACTGTACATTGGTTTTCTGTCTGAAATTGGCAGTGCTTTTGTTTATGATGTGACTACTCATGCTGTTAGATGCAATGACATCAATCGTGTGTTTTCTGTTCTGAGCTGCAAAGCTGAATGCTACGGACCTTGTCAATAATTTCTCTCCATGGGGAAGTATTTATTCATCTGCACGTCTTTGTGCTGTTCTGCAATGAAGTGTGGACTCAACTTTGATCTTGGGAGACTGCAGTGATTGCATTAGATTTAACCATATTCGACACACTCTCTAAAATTAGCTGTACTATTGATTCACTGTGGTCCCAATTTTGAGAGGAGTGAGTTGGGATATTTTACTGAAACCATGCAACTGGCAAAAACAGGCCTGCTATTTTATTAAGAAATGATCAGAAAAAGTTTCATGACAAATTTAATGAATCTTCAGTGTGTAAGCAGCATAAAGTACTACCTGGGTATGTCCAATAACGTCAGTCTTTGGACCCAAATTTGACTAAAGACAAGCTGGGCAGGAATTTCACTGGGGGATTCAGGATCCCATTATCAAATTCAAATGGAGATCAGAAATCTGCACAATTGGGAAATTATTATGCACAAGCAATTTTTCCCCCCAATGACTTAGCAGTGATCAGAGAGCGGACTCACTGTTCAATTAAGGATGTCACTTGGGCTCCAAGCTGATGTTATTTTGGAGGCCTTCCAGTTCAGAAATAGGATCAGCAGGATGCCATGGCGGGGAGAGAGAAAGAGAGAGAGAAAGAGAGAAGCACTCACTCTCCAACTTGTTCAAACTACAAAATACAAAATAGATCAAGCAACTAGGCCTCAAGGCTGTGTGCAGCTGCAGCTAAAGGCGGCCAGGGAGGGTAGGGTTCCAAGTCTCTTTGAAGTCTTGACCACCCTGATCTCCTTTTGGGAAGTCACTTTCTGGCAGTTTCCTCTGGATAGCCCTATCATTAAACATTCAGCGCCATGACTCAGCTATGCCAGCTGCTGCCATGTGACTCCAAAGTCTGGAACAGTTTTCACTGTTACTAAGATCACAAGGCATGAAGCTTTCTATGCCATGTTAGTCTTCTAACCTGCCACAGAACAATATCCACTGAATCAGCCTGGTGGTCATTCTTTCATTCAGCAAATTTCCTGAGAAATATCACTATAGGATGGCACGGAGGCTCAGTGGTTAGCACTGCTGCCTCACGGTGCCAGGATGATTGTCTGTGTGGAGATTGCACATTCTCCCTGTGTTTGTGTGGGTTTCCTTTGGGTGCTCTGGTTTCCACTCACAATCCAAAGATGTGCAGATCAGGTGAATTGGCCATGCTAAATTGCTAATAGTGTTAGGTGCATTAGTCAGGGGTAAATATAGGGTAGGGGAATGGGTCTGGATGGGTTACTCTTCGGAGGGACAGCGTGGACTTGTTTGGCCGAAGGGCCTAATCGCATCACCAAGGTGTGTGTGTTAATTACGGAGAGTACAGGACGTTCACTAGCTGCCAAGCTTCTCAACCAAATTGCATCCAGCAATGATACTTGACATCCCGTTGACTCTGAATAATCTACTCAGCTTTTTTGTACTTTACACCTTCTTATACCCTGCCTCAGTCATTTCCTCCAATGTGAGGTCAGTTCGGCTGTACAGCTCACTTGTTGCTGTGGAATTCCATCTAAGGTGTGGCAACAGAGTCCTGAGCAAATGAGAATGCAAGTTTTTTGGATACTGCTTCCTCTGGATTTGCCAATAATTTCAATGTGCATGTTTTCTGCAGAAGGATGTTGCCAGGGTTGGAGGATTTGAGCTATAGGGAGAGTTTAAATAGGCTTAGGTTGTTTTCCCTGGACTGTTGGAGGCTGAGGGGTGACCTTGTAGATGTTTATAAAATCATGACAGGCATGGATACGATAGACAAAATCTTTTCCCTGGTTTGGGGGAGTCCAGAACTGGAGGGCATAGGTATAGGGTGAGAGGGGAAAGGTATAAAAGAGACCTAAGGGGCAACTTTTTCACACAGACGGTGGTGTGTATGGAATAAGCTACCAGTGGAAGTGGTGGAGGCTGGTACAATTACAACATTTAAAAGGCATTTGGATGGGTATATGAATAGGAAGGGTTTGGAGGGATATGGGCCAGATGCTGGCAAGTGGGTCTAGATTGGTTGGGATAGCTGGTTGGCATGGACTAATTGGACCAAAGGGTCTCTTTCTGTGCTGTACACCTCTATGACTCTATGACTCTATATAAAGGGTGTGTCCCTGCAAAACCCCAGAAGTATTCAGGAACACTTAAGGGCAAAGACAACTGCATTTAGTCTCTTCCTCATTCACCTCTGCTCTACATCCAGAAAGAAAGCATTCTTGGGCGCAAAACAGAAGGAAATCAGCCCTGATAAGACTTTCTCCTATTAAGCATTTATAAAGTTTATCAAGTTTGAAAAGACTCACCTTTACGTGTAATCGTGAACTGCAAAATGACTAGGTTTTCATTGTGGAATAAGAGACTCAAAAATGTGATTAATGAAACAACGTGATGAAAAAGGTAGAAAAAAAGAGGTTTATGTTACACTTTTCACAGGCTGTACATTCTCAGTCAATAAAGTTGAGGCTGATTAGTTTCCTGCTTTAATACAGTGAAACCTGCCAGCTGGCAAGTCATGTCAATGATTTTATCCATCCTGTCTTCCATTGTGTATTGCTTTTGTTTTAATCCTGAACTTTGCAGCTCTTTGCCGGCTAATTGTCTCCATTTTAACTTCTGTAAGAGTTTATGGTCAGGGGAATGGTTATTTTCACAAGTTCAGAGAAATCTGTCTCGACTGGGGAGTGGGAATTCACTTCTTAAACCTTTTTCCAACACTGGACTGTAATATTATTAAGGAGATGTCTACTCTTCTGCACTCCTTGTTAGTTGTTGCCAGAGTAATTTTAAGTGATACAGCAATTCTTTCAGTTTCTTGAGTGAAGGCCTTCTGTGGTTCTGTGTTTTCAACTTGCAGCATCTTCGCTGTAAACAAAGAATTTGAATATATTATATTTTTCATGTTCACAGTTTGAAGAAATCCTTAAACATATTGGGTAAAATATTGGCAATTAAATTTAGAATATCTGTGAGTGGACTTTACAAAAGATATGTGGGAAATAAATGGGTCATGATTAGTGTTATGGATAAAGACAAGTATAGTGATTGAGGAGGTTAGGGTAAGTTAATGGATGTTAATTTTTAATAAGTTATTTAGTTACTAATATGGCTATTTTAGGTTAGATATACCACTGCTTTTGAGGGAACCTAAACCTTGTACAGTATGATTACAAACTGTTTGACTGAATTATTCCTAATTGATATAATATAACAATTCAACTCAATGACTGATGAACATTTTTGAAGACATCAATTTTGAAAACTCACATTACAATGAGATTTAGCAAGAAACCGTTTGAGATTTCTGTTTGGAAAATGGAATTCCATGGATAAAAGTCCACAGCATATTCATATTAGCACAGAGATTGATCTGATTTGGATTGAACTGTGTTCTGTTACTCATCAATGCTGTGGCTCAGTGGTTAGCACTGCTGCCTCACCGCACCAGGGTCCCAGCTTTAATTCCAGCCTCGGGTGACTGCCTGTGTGGAGTTTGCACATTCTCCCTGTGTCTGCGTGGGTTTCCTCCGGGTGCTCTGGTTTCCTCCCACAGTCCAAAGATGTGCAGGTCAGATGGATTGGCCATGCTAAATTGCTCATAGTGTTAGGTGCATTAGTCAGAGGGAAATGAGTGGGTTGGTTACTCTTCAGAGGGTTGGTATGGACAGATTGGACCGAAGGGCCTGTTTTCACACTGTAGAGAATCTAATCTAATCTAATCTTCATTGCTTTGATGAACTCTTGAAAATGTGGAGAGCTTGTCATCTATTTCAGATACGAGCTTAGTTTGTTATGTATCTCTGCTAACAGGTTAGTCTAGAGGTATTGGGGGCAGCTGGGATCTCTAAATTTGTGTAGATAACTAAAGTAAATACATTTGAAGTTACTTGGAAAAAAAATTCTGTTTAATGCAAACGTATCTCTCAGTACTGGTAGGAGTTAAACAGTTCCTTAACAAAGAGATCTACATTCTGTGACTCTGAGAACTCACCTTTAATATTGGAAATATAGTAAAAGGTAATGGTAAAATATCATTAGAGAGAAATAACTGGTGGTGAATTTAACTTAAGGGTCACCATGCTTCAAGCAAGGAGTGAGGATGAGAAGGCAAGACTTTCATAGTGATTTCTGCTGCTATGGGAATTGAACCTGTCCTATTGGTATTACTCTGCACCACAAATGAGCTATACAGCCAATCTAGCCACGTGACAACCTCAATAATGTTAAATATCAAGAATTAATCTACTTCTGCGTTTTGAGGAAGAGAGTTTTAAAGACATGATCTCTGAAAGAAATAATTTTACTTCATCTTTATCTTAAATGGGCAACCCCATATTTGGCTGCTGGTTCTAGATTCTCCCATAAAAGGAGAACCACAACCACTCTGTCAAACTTCTCAGAATGGTATGTTCAATTAAGTACCGATGGATACCTTTCCTCATAAGATAATCCATCCATTCCAAATATTAGGAGAAAGTGAGGACTGCAGATGCTGGAGATCAGAATCGAGAGTGTGGTGCTGGAAAAGCACAGCAGGTCAGGCAGCATCTGAGGAGCAGACAATCAATTTTTCAGGCATAACCCTGATGAAGGGCTTATGCCGAAACGTCGATTCTCCTGCTCCTTGAACACTGCCTGATCTGCTGTGTTTTTCCAGCAACCCACTCTCCATTCCAAATATTAGATTAGATTACTTACAGTGTGGAAACAGGCCCTTTGGCCCAACAAGTCCACACCGACCCTTTGAAGAGCAACCCACCCAGAACCACTCCCCTACATTTACCCCTTCACCTAACACTACGGGCAATTTAGCATGGCCAATTCACCTAACCTGCACATCTTTGGACTGTGGGAAGAAAACGGAGTACCCGGAGGAAACCCAAGCAGACACGGGGAGAATGTGCAAACTCCATACAGGCAGTTGCCCAAGGTGGGAATTGAACCCGGGTCTCTGGCGCTGTGAGGCAGCAGTGCTAACTGAGCCACCGTGCCGCCCATTAATCCAGTATACCTTCTTTTTACTGCTTCCAATACATTTGCAATCTCCTTAAATTATATGACCAATACTGTACTCCAGCTACACTCTCACTAATGCCCTGTATATTGGAACCATAACCTCACAAATTTTCTACTCTTTGCAGCATGAGAACATTCAATTAGCTTTCCGTTAATTACTTGCTGTAGCTGCATACTAACCCTCTGCAATCCATGCACCAGGGCATCCAGATCTTCTGAGAGATCTGCAATTTTCATTATTTAGATAACATGCTTCCTTTTTCCTTCCCGCTGAAATAGATAATTTCCCATTTTCCCATATTATATTCAATTTGCCAGACCTTTTCCCTCTTACTTAATCAATCTCTGTGTTTTTTGTAGTCTCCTTATGACTTGTTCACAATTCATTTCCTACTTATCTTTTTGTCATCTGCAAATTTAGCAATCAAAGCTTTCATATCTTCATCCAAATCATTTATATAAATTATAAAAAGTTGAGGCTGTTTGCTGTGGCAGATCATTCATTGTATCATGCCAACCAAAAAAAAAAAAATGTCTGCTCTCTGTTTCCTCTGGCTAGCCAATCTTCCATTCATGGTAATATGTTACCAAAGCATGAGCTTTTAATTTTTGCGGTAAACTTTGATGTGGCACCTTACAAATGCATTCTGGAAATCAAAGTACAGCATATTCACCTGTTCTCCTTTATCTATAGCTGCATGTTACTTTTGAAAGGCCTCCAATAAATTCTTTACACATAATTTTCCTTTCACAAAACCATGTTGACCCTGTCTTACTTTAATTGTTTTCAAGTGCCCTGCTGTAATGTCTTTAATAATAGCTTATTACATTTTCAAATGATGTGACAGACATTCAACTGACTGGTTTGTAGATTCCTGATTTCTGTTCTCCCTCCCTTTCTGAATAAAAGAGTGACATCTATTTGAATCAAATAGAACCTTCCCTGGGTTCCAGGTCAGTAAGGTCAATGAAGCTTTAACATGCTAAAGAAATTCTGACTTAAATTTACTCCATAGGAATAATTTTCTTAGGTCCATCTTTAAATATAGAGTAAATGATAGATTTTAAGGCAGATTTTAATAAAGAAACAAAAGACAGATTGCATTTAAGTTACATTATTCACAACCTCAAGTATTTTCCAAAGCATATCAGAGCCAATTAAATACTTTGGAAATGTTGTAGTGTGTTGAAACGTGACATCTGCTTTGAATACAATAGCAATGAGATTGTGATCAGTTTTACTGATGTTGACTGTGTGATAAATGTTGGCCTGAATGCAGGGAGAATGGTGTCAATGTGCACTGATGAAGATTTTAGTTCATCAACCCTTATAAAAAATAGCCTATATTCGGGTCACCCTTAATGTATGGCGGAACAGATATATGATGAGAATCTGGTTCGGATAGGACAATATTCACTGGACTTTAGGAAAATGAGGGGGGATCTCATTGAAACCTATAAAATTCAAACATGACTAGACTGAGTAAATGCAGGAAGGATGTTCCCGATAACCAGAGGTCACAGTCTAAGGATATCAGGTGACTGAATCTCCTCATTTCAG
The DNA here is from genome assembly GCF_004010195.1 of Chiloscyllium plagiosum. Classification (NCBI taxonomy): domain Eukaryota; kingdom Metazoa; phylum Chordata; class Chondrichthyes; order Orectolobiformes; family Hemiscylliidae; genus Chiloscyllium; species Chiloscyllium plagiosum. The sequence goes on from NC_057740.1 coordinate 33,832,153, forward strand.
TTCAAAATTTCTTCACCCAGAGAGTGGTGAGCCTGTAGAATTCTCTGTCACAGAAAGTGATTGAAGACAAAATATGGAATACTTTCGAAAAGATGTTAGATATAGGGCTGATGGAATCAAACGGCACAGGGAGAAAGTGGGAATTAGGTAAGCAATTGGATGATCAGCCATGATCAGAAAGAATAGTAGAGCAGGCTTGAAGAGCCAAATAGCTTACTGTTGCTTCAGTTTCCTATGTTTCTGTCATTGCATTGAGATGCTGTCCTGGTACATGTGGAGGCTGAGTCAGATTTGGATCTGTAACCTCCTGACTTAGAGGCAAAAGTTCTATCTCTGAGTACTGCAAGGACAGAGGTTTACAGTTCCCCACCTCCCTACAGGCCTGTGCACCTGTCCCCATCCTGTCTGAAATTTTACACTGTGAGGGGAGGTGAGGGTGTGCAGGTAAAGATTAGGGTGGCCCACCTGCTGTCCCCCCAGTTGAGGGACAATGGTTATTTAAAAACTGCTTACTGCCTGGCATTTTTGAGGATGGTGGGAAAAGGTTAGGGACAGAGTGGAGGGAAGCCTGGCAGGTTGCTCTGATGGGGAAAATCTGAGGGACAATACCTTAGGGACCCCTTTCCTGATCATGGACTTATTTCTCATGCCATCCCCCTACCACCTTCCCCCAGGAGGGTTCTTAATAGCTTCTTTCCTTTCCTGACCTTTTTGATCCAGTCTCCAAGCACCCTCCCCCAGCATTCCAAAAATAAAACAGGGCCTTTTTTCTTGTCCCCACCATGTGACATTGACACTTAACTGGCCATGGACTCATGACTTCGAATCTGGGGATGCGGTGGTCATCACAATCTGATTAATGGTCCAGGAAACTTTAAATGGCTGCGGAGCTGCTGACATTGACAGGGATATATTCTGACAAATCCTGTCCCCGTGGTGTCTCTCATAGCTCAACTATGTTTGTCGACTTGACAAACTGAAGCCCCTTACAGTGCAAGACCAAAGGGCAGTTACCAAATGTTTTACTTCTGACAGCATTCAGGATAAAAAGAGCAGTCTACACAAAATTATTTCTGCTTACTTTGCTATCAAACTGTATTTATATAGGAATAGATTCTTTGAAGTGACCTTTTTACAAGCAGCAACATGTATCTTCTTCAGCTTCAGGCAAGGTTGCTGGCAGCAACCAAAACACTTGGTGACCAGTCACATCTCAGGAAGCTATTAAAAATAAGTCTTTCTTAGCATTTGATTTGTGACACGTATCCTGTTCATCACAACAGGTGTACCTGAAAAAAACCGCAAAGTAAGCCACCTGCTACAGAGTTTTTTTATGTTTCATGGTGTATTTTGACAGACTAATCTCCCTGTGTGATCACTGAAGCAAGATTGTAAATGCCACAGACCTCTGCTGCCTATTGCTAATTCCTGTCAGCTGAATTCTCTGCTGTTTAGAGCAGTACACAACTCCAAATGGCTTTGAGACCTCTCTGACTTTCCTTCTGGAATCTTTGTGTAGAACTTCCTAGAAAGTATTTTCTTGTTAAACTGCTCCTTTTAAAATTATTCATTCATGAGATTTTGGCATTGATGGCTAGGCTAGGAAACATTGTCCATCCTTAATTGACTATTGGGCAGTTAAGAGTTAGCTACATATATACCAGACCAAGCAAGGAAGGAAGATTACTTTCCTTAAGGGACATGAATAAGCTGGATAGGGTTTTACAGCAATCAACAACAGTTACATGGTCACCTTTAGGTTTAATTCCAGGCTTTTATTGAATTCAAGTTTTATTAAGTGCCATAAGGATTTGAATCCAGCCCTCAGAACATTAGCATGGGATTCTGAATTATTAGCCAAGTTTCATGTTGCAGTGTTTTTCCCCTGGCATCATCATCTCTGAGCCTTTATTGCCTCTATTGCCTTCGAATTCTAATTGCTATTTTCCATGTGTTCCGTATGACCTACAGAGTATTATATATCATTCAAAAGCAGTCAAGATAATACCTCACGGGCTCCGATCACCAGTACATTGTTATAGTTCCCACCTCAGATTAAGGCAGCAATCTATATTTATTTGATATTTTTAAATTTTGACCATTGTTCACCTCATAAGTTAACTTGTGCTTTGCAATGCTATCATTTAATAATTTAACATGTTTCTAAAAAAGAGCTCCCTCTTGTTCAACAATGTTTGATTTTAAGACAATTAATTTTAAATCCACTAAACAACAGCTAGTATTTTTATTACACTTTTAGTTGGAGAATCATTCTAAGGTGCCTCTCAGAACTGAAATCAGGCAGAAAGTTATGTTGAATCAAAGAAGAAGATATTAGATAGTGGGATGAAAAGCTTGGGTTTTAGGAGTGATCTTAGTGGAGAGGGAGAAGCAGAGGCAGAGGAATTTGCGAGAAAGTGAAGAGGATAGGTTCTGGATGACTTATAGCAGGATTCGTAAAAGTGGATAAAAGTGAGATTGGGTAGACTCAGGTGAGTAGGCATGGAAGAACTCAAGGTGAGAGGAATGAAGATTTCTGGACATGTTGCAGGGCTGGAGGAGATTAATAAAATATAGGTGGGAAAGACCATGACAGGAATTAAACAGAACCACGGAATTATTACAGCACAGAAGGAGGCTATTCAAACGGTCATGTCTACCCTGGCTCTCCAATGGCCAGTTTGCCTTGTCCCACTTCACTTGCCTCATCCCATTAGCCTTGCACATTCTTCCTTTACAGATAATGATTATGTCTTGACGGAATGTCTTGACGGAACTGACCTTCAGCAGATTCTCAGGCAGGGCATCCTAGAATCTAACCACTCGCTGCGTGAAATGTCTTTTCACATGCCACCAATGCTTCTTTTAGGAATTATTTGTTCTGAGGAAGGGTCACTCAACCCAAAATATTAATTCTGATTTCTCTCCACAGATGCTGCCAAACCTGCTGATCTTTTCCAATAATTTCTGTTTTTGTTTCTGATTTACAGCATCTGTAGTTCTTTCGATTTTTCTTAACTATAATGTCTGTTACTTCTGTTTCGATACGACTATCCTGTTGCATTGATTGGGATGCATCTATTAATAATTAACATTGTAAAAGAATAGCAGTGGTATTAATTGATGTAAGCACTCAAATATGGAGCCAAATTCCTGGTAAATTAGGCTTTGTACTGGGAATGCATTTTCATGCAATTAGTCCTGGGTAAGTCTAATTTAGGGCTCAAATTTCCATTGGGATTCTCCCACTTGGCCAGGAGAACAACAACAGCAATAAGTTATATTTTTTAAATGTTTATATAAGATATGGAGCATGGAACTTTCAAATTCCATCATTTGGGATTTTCATGGATTGAAATGGTTTTTAAAAAGAAATCAAAAACACTGACTTAAAATGGTCACAGCAATCACCTGACCACACATCTTGGCCAAGAAGCCATGAAATAAATCATGGATTTAGCAAGAAACAGACGAGTGAAAATTAATATCTTCTCTAAGGTCACTAAGGTTCCCTTAGTGAGGAGTAAAGGCCCAAATCTCCTATTTTGTTTTACTCCTATATCAGAATGCTCACATGTTATAAATGGAAGCTGAGCTACAATTAACAAGCCTGAAAACATAACCTTTGAATACAGAAACATGCTTGTATTCCAAGTAGCCACTTTTGGCAGAGAGAGGAGAGAGGAGAGAGGGCAGAAAGCGAAGCTGGAATATTTATCACAGATTAAGGACATTCTCTCTCTGTTTCTCAAGACAAAAATGTACCCAATGACAAACTGACTTAAGTAACATCACAGCACTGAAAACTCAAAGGATTACTGCAGTATTCACTGCTGATCAAGGTCCAAAACACCAACTAAACAAGTGTGATCTCATGATAAAACCTCATGCCACAAGTACATGCTAACAACTTTAAGTTGTATATTCCTTTACCTTCTGCATATTAATCACTACTGTTTTGTATGGGTGTGTGGGTCTGAAAAAGTTGACATTGAAAAGTGCCTTAACTATGATCATGTAATTTGGAGTTGTAGGGAGAACAGCTTAGCATCTTGAAGGAGTTTGACCCACCATCCAGGTCTTCCTCATAATCTCTGGAACAGTCTCTATTGTCATAATGTAACTTGAAATTGTAGTTATTATGGCATAAACAGTGTCTTATTTAAAATAAAAGCTTCTTCTCAGTCAATCACTAAGTCGACCAAGCAGTCCCAAGTTGACCCCTACCAAGAAACAGTACAGCGGCAGCAATCTACCAGATAACTCATACAACATGATGAACAGTGGTGAGGGTTGATCTTACAACAACCACCCCTTTTAACCTTCTTGCACCTGTCTTTGTATGTCTGTGTGTACATGTATGTTTGTATATCTGTGTGTGTGTTTATGCATGTGTGTATATTTGTGTGCTTGTGTTTGTATGTGTGTCTCTGTGTCTGTATGTCAGAGCCCATGTGACTTCACAGAGGATGAATGTTTTGATGTTGCACCTTTATTAATTTTCTTGGGATTGGCATTTAACAAAATTGCTCTTTATTTCACTCAGTTAAACTTTGTGATTGTCTTCTTACTACTACAGTAAAAGATAGTTAATTACATTGTACAGGGAAGTATCGCGTAATACTAAAAATAATTTAAACCTTCTTTGTGGCCTACCTGGATAGATGAAAAAGGAGAGCTGATTCGCCCCTCCTCACCTGGTCGTAAGAAAATATATAGGGCATTTAATGTCAGAATGCAGGAACACTATGAAACAAAATTTGACATTGAGCCATGGAAGGACATATTTATTTGGATGATGAAAAGCTTGGTCAAAGGGATAGATTGTAAGTAGTGTCCTACTGAAAGAAAGAAAGGTATAGAAACAGAAAATTGCAGGGGAGAATTAGAGAAGAACAGATACATTGGAAGGTGTGAGGAAGGAACAGATCAGACAGGGATGAAGGCATTGGAAGGATTTGAAAAAAACCAGCATGTGAGAAAAACCACAGAAACCCAATCAGATGAACCCGAAGGAATTCACTGGTGAAATATTTATCTGGATCTGAGGAAAAGTTCAAAATATGGGCAGTGTGAATCAGTATGATCTTACTTGATCCTAAACCACTTTTTTCACAGTCATTCACTGTTATATTACCTAGTCTTTTATGTGCTGTGAATAATTCCAATACACAAATCAAATTTTAAATGTGATCTGTTGTGTAAGTTTTTACCATGGTTACTGCAGCAATGAGCCAAGAGGCTACATATCCCTGAGTAATTGCACTGACTCGTTTGCAAGGTTATATATACTCACCAAGGCAGCATTTGTGTGTGAGCGTAGAATGCTTTTTCACAGTCATTCACTGTTATATTGCCTAGTCTTTTATGTGCTGTGAATAATTCCAAAACACAAATCAAATTTTAAATGTGATCTGTTGTGTAAGTTTTTACCATGGTTACTGTAGCAATGAGCCAAGAGGCTACATATCCCTGAGTAATTGCACTGACTCGTTTGCAAGGTTATATATACTCACCAAGGCAGCATTTGTGTGTGAGCGTAGAATGCTTAAACTCTCTTGCAGGTCATTATATGATTCATTGGTAAAATGTATTGCATTTGTTTTCCTTAAAATTTCACAAACCTTATAAAAATGAGAAAAGAATGTTAGCTATGAAAATGGAGACAAATGTTCTGTAAATAGCTACTTCTCAGGAACTATGCAAACAAGGAGAAATTTTCTGCTTTAACATTTGTATGGAGCATATACCAGAAAATGGTGTGAATTAAACCGTGATTTTGTGTCCATTAAAATTAATTTTAAAGGAAACCAAAGACCCATAGCTCAACTCACAATTTTCCCAAATGTACTGCAGGCAAGTTGAAGTGGGTGATCTCACCTTTTCTTATTCATCAAATCGTAGTCTTGGAATCCTACAGCACAAAAGCAAATCCTTTGGTGCAACTTATTTGCGCTGACCAGATATCCTAATCTGTCAGCATTCGGCCCATATCCCTCTAAACCTTTCCTATTCATATACCCATCCAGATGCCTTTTAAATGTTGTAATTGTACCAGCATCCACCACTTCCTCTGGCAGGTCATCACACTCCACCCTCTGCAAGAAAAAGTTACCCCTCTCTCACTTTCCTCTCTCACCTTAAACCTATGCCCTCTGGATTTGGACTCCCCCACCCTAAGAAAAAGACTTGGCTGTTCACCCTATCCATGCCCCTCATGATTTTATAAACCTCTATAAGGTCATCCCTCAGCCTCTGATGGTCCAGGGAAAATAACCCCAACCTATTCAGCCTCTCCCCTAGGACTCAAACTCTCCAACATCTGCAAAATCCTTGTGAATCTTTTCTGCACTCTCTCAAACTTAACAACATTCCTCCTATAGCAGGGCGACCAGAAATGTACGGATCATTCATCCAAATTCCCACACTCAAGTGTTTTGACCAATGCATTCATTGAATACTCACAGATGAGTTGGTCTGAAAGGTCTGTTTCTGTGCTATATGAGTCTATGATTCTATGAATTGGTGCTTTCGGAGCAGAGCATGTATCAGGAAATGAGCCCTGGGAGGTTAGTATCCATGGTGTAATCTCAAGACATACTGTGTTCGTTAGAACAAGTATGGAAAGAGAAACAGCAGATTAATCATAAATAAACTCAGGATGGTATTTTCATGATGCAGGCTCTTTTACATCCAATCTGTTTTGTTTTATTCACTTGTGGAACATAGGCATTGCTGGCCAGGCAGCATGTATTGTTTGTCCCTGGTTGCCTTTGAGAATGTAGAACATAGAACAATGCAGCCTGAAGTTGTGCTGAACATGATGTCAAATTAAACTAATACTTTCAGCCTGTCCTTGGCCCATATCCCTCCATTTCTTGCATATTTGTGTGCTTATCTAAAAGTTCCTTAAACCCCCTATCGTATCTGCCTCCACCACCACCCCTGGCAGCATATTCCTAATACTCTCTGTATAAAACACTTGCCCCTCATATCTCCTTTGAACTTTCCCCCTCTCACCTTAAATGTATGCCCCTTAGTTTTAGACATTTCAACTCTATCTATGCGTTTCATAATTTTATAGACTTCTATCAAGTCTCCCCTCAGCCTCTGCAGCTCCAGAGAAAAAAAAATCCCACATTTCTGTAGCCTCTCATTATAGCTTACACCCTCTAATCCAGGCAGCGTTCTGGTAAACCTCTCCTGCATCTCTCCAGAACCTCCACATCATTCCTGTAATGAAGGTGATCAGAATTGAATGCAATACTCTAAGTGTGGCCTAACTAAAGTCTTGTAAAGTTGCAGCATGGCATCTTGACTCCTGAACTCAATTCTCCAGTCATTAAAGTCAAGCATGTCATATGTCTTTTTTAATCACCCTATCCACTTGTGAGGCCACTTTCAGGAAGTTTTAGACTTGAACCCCAAGATCCTTCTGTACATCAATGCAGTTCAGGGTCCTGCCATTAACTGTATACTTTTCCTTTACATTTGATCTCCCAAAATGTAGCACCTCACACTTACCTAGATTAGACTCCTTCTGCCATTTCTCTGCCCATATCTGTAACTGATCTATATCCCGCTGTATCCTTTGACAACCTTCTACTCTATGCACAACTCCACCGATCTTTGTATTATCTGCAAACTTACTAACCCACTCATCTACATTTTCATCCAAGTCATTTATATATATCACAAACAGCAGGGATCCCAGTATGGATCCCTGTGGAATGCCACTACTCATAGACCTCCAGCCATAAAAATACACTTCCACCATTACCCTCTGCCTTCAATGGGCAAGCTAGTTCTGAATGTGAATGGCCAAGTCACCATGGATCCCATGCATCTTAATCTTATAGATGAGCCCACCATGAAGGACCTTGTTGAAAGCCTTACTAAAATCCATGTAAACAACATCCACTACTCTATCCTCATCAATCACTTTCATCACCTCCTTAAAAACTTCAATCAAGTTAGTAAGACATGACTTGTCCCATGCAAAGCCATGCTGACTGTACCTAATTAGGAGAAGGTGGTGGTGAGTTGCCTTCTTGAACTGCTGCAGTCCTTGTGTTGTAGGGACACTCACAAAGCTGTTGGGGGGATTTCCAGGACTGTGATCCGACGATATTGATATATTTCCAACTCAGGATGGTGAGTGGTTTGAAGGTGTGGTGAAACGGTTAAAAATTATGTCCCAATACATGTGTGAATCTAACTGTAACACATGTATTGGGCCAAGTGATCCGACGATATTGATATATTTCCAACTCAGGATGGTGAGTGGTTTGAAGGGGAACTTGCGTGTGGTGGTGTTCCCATGTATTTGCTGCCCTTGTTCTTCTAGATGGAAGTGGTTGTGGGTTTGGAAGGTGATGTGTAAGGGGCCTTAGTGAATTTTGACTTATGTAAAACATGCACTGCAATATTAATGCTCGCATTAATTATATGGGCCAAATAGTCTATTTCTGTGCTGTAAATTCCATTTCATATACCTGTTGTATAAACCTTACATATTCTTACATATAAAGATTCTTCACAGATGAATCCTTGGTTTCAGAGGTGGCGAGATATTCCATTTCTAAGATGTGACGGTTCACTGACAGCTGCTTCCTGTCAAAAGCTGATTCCTACTACATGCATTTTATAATCTGAATGAAAGTGGAAACAGGAGTAATCTTTGCAAAGGAAATAATAGCATTGGATTATCACCAATTGGCAATTTAGCTGCACAATATTACATTAGAAGCATTTAATGTATCAAATTTTCCTGAATAAAACATATTAAATGATTGAAAATAATTGATTTTAAACAGCTTCATTAATGCTTCAGTCAAAAAAGGAAAGATATCTTGGGTCAATTTCATTAGTGTGATAAGGGGATAAATTTTAACCTGAATAAATGGTGGGGTTTGAGTCAAGTGTAAAGTTAAAATATTATAGATTTCAAATTGGGACTCTAGTCACCACAAACATTTTTGTTTTAAAAGTGGTATTTACAAGGGCAGGACAACAAATCTGCTGTTAGAAGGCCAGTTGATCATTGAAGCCTTCTAAACAGGCAGAATGCTCACTTTTTTACGAAGTTTGAGATTTTCCCCTTGCCTGGGGTCCTGGCCCCAACTGTATAAATGCTGGGGACAAGCCCATTCCAGATTGAGGGACTGAAGGAACTGGAGGACCAAATATGTTTCCTCCAGTTACTTTATAAGTTACCTCCTCTTCTCCTACTATGACATGTTTGATTCCTCCACCTTTACAATCTTCTTGACCTCACCTACCTCCAAAATCAATACAGCCCCCACTTCCCCACACCCCTGGATCTTCTCCAACAAGCCACAATTACTGAATTGCGTTGTAATGTCTCCATTCCCATTAAATCCCCCCCAAACATCGTGATCTCTAGTCCTCCATTCAAATCTCAAGTTATGTAGTCCTTATTTTCTGCTGATGTCCTACACAAATTTCAAGGGTTTGGGGATTAACCTGGTTTTTGGCAGTGACATGAAACAGATGCATAGTGATACTGAAGACCAATTTCACCCCTTTAGGTTTTGAGCAGAAAATCATGTGCTCTTGAGTACAAGACCAGAGTTTTTACCTCAGTGTTCATATACATTATTGTTTCCAGGCTTGTATCCCTACAGGTCTTTGTTCAAGCAAAAAATACTATGACAGCAAATCAGGAAAAGGGACTTTGAATAACCGCTAAAAAGCAAAGTTTTAATAGATTGACAATGTGGGATGTTAGCATAGAAACACACAGTCTGAAATTCCTTTCTCTGATATTCTGTGGGGTATTAACACTTTTATTTTAGATTGATGATTTTTCTAAAATAGCAGCTGAAGACATTTCCAAGAAAGCAGTTAACTTTTCATTACAGATTATACCTTGGAGTAATCCCAGGTGTGTCATTTTTTTGTAACTTCCAGATTTACATTGACATTTCTGACAAAATTGACTTAAGAGCATCAGGCTATCTTACGTACCGAAGATTTTGTCCGTGCACTTGACTTTGCTTTGCCGTGCTAAAATGCAGAAATAAAGCTGTTAAATTAACATGCATATCTTGACTCATCATCCTAGAATTGTAATGTGCTGTTCACCATGTTGTTAGATACCATGAGAGTATGAATGAGAATGGTGATGTGTGTTTCAATACCATCATGCAGTGCTATAGACCAAAGGGGCACAAGTTCATTCTTTGTCACCAGACGGGAGGCCAACATGGAGAGGAGACTCTCCATTGCGGGGAGGTGCATCCCGAACTGGTGGGTTGTTGCTGGGGGGAGTCAACTCCCAGCCTGGAAGCTGTGGTAGGGAGCTGACTCCCAGACTGGACACCATCATGGGTGAGCCAGCTCCCAGACTGGGGACCGTCATGGAGAGGCGAGTCCCAGTCTTGAGGCCATCATGGGGAGGCATTTCCTGGACTGGAGCCATCATGGAGAGCTAATTCCCAGACTGGGGAACATCACGGGAACCCAACTCCTGGCCTGGAGACCATCATAGGGAGCTGACTCCCCACTGCAGGGAACCTATTCCTGGACTGGAGGCTGTCATGAGGAGCTGGTTCCAGGAATAGAGGCTGTCGCGGGATGTGAGGCCCTTGCGGACAGGAGGCAAGTCTTTGTATTTTGAAGCCCAGTGTGCTATGAAGACTTGGCCCGATGAGGACTGGAGGCTAGGTGCTGGCAAGGATTGGAGTGGAAGGACTATAAATGGAGTATATTTTTTATTTTTATGCTGGACTTTTTATTTTGTATTTTTCTATGTTAGACCAAATACTTAAGTATCTGTACCTGGATATCTTGTACCTAAGATGGCACTTTAAGTGGCAACATTGCAAACTTTTCACTGCATTCATTTGAGTGCAAGTGACAATAAAGCTTATTCAATTCAATGTCGAGATTGAACCACTCCCATGAACTACATGATAACTGGACAGACAGGTCGATCAGCAGTAATTGAGGTGGCTAAAGGGCAGAGTAATAAAAATAGCTTTTTGATAGAAGACAGCCACCAATAGTGACGGATTAAAATTGGAATGTGCCAAAGCCTTGATATTTTGGAGGGTTGTAAAGAAGCAGTATGTTACAAGGAGGGGTGGGCCATATAGTGGCTTAAAGAACAAAGGTAAGTATATTAAGATCAAGATATTGCTTCCTGCGAGCTAATGAGCACAAGGATGAAGATTGAATTGAGTCTTGGTGTGATTTGGGATACAGGTGGTGGAGTTTTAGATTCATGTAAATTCATAGCATTTGGAAGATGGGAGTTTGATCAGAAGTGTGCTGTACCAGTGAAGTCTGGAAGCATTAAAGGCATAGATGAGGGTCTCACAACAGATCAGCTGAAGCACAAGTGGAGTTGGGGAAGTTATGTTAGACCTAGGCAGTTATTGGTGATGGTGTGAATAAGCAATCATTCATACTCGATATCAGGCAGTCACTGACAATTTAGAGACAGCAGAAGAGCCAACAGAAGTGTAAAGCACATTTTTCATTATTCTGTATTTTGTTTTGCATCTAAGATGTCAAACGGAATAGTTCCTTGTGTAGCTTTTATCCTCCTGCTGGATAGAATTTATTTTATTCTTAAATGCTTGTGACAAATGGGCCACATAATTTTTTTCTGAATACTCTGAACCTTCAGATGTTATACCCATTCTCTCTCTATCTTCAGGTCTGAAGGGATGTTTGCAACCATGGATATCTGTTCCATGGTTATGTTTGCTAAGGTGCTGCAGCTATTTACTATTGTCTTCTCTCTCACTCTTACTGCCTGGCATTGGCATATATTGGAAAGATTTACAAGTTGACACTCATCCTGTTTGACCACCTTATGAGTGCAAATTCCTTCACCATCAAGTCCTGGAGTGGGATTTGCCCTGAGCTTTTGGGTCAGAGGCAGGGATGCTACCCAGTGTGTTCTAAGAGCTCCGTTATGCCCATGACAATCCTGAAAGTTAACCACCCTCCTTTCTCTCAGGCATTGACCTCTTATTTTTAATGTTTCTAGTGTATATGTTTGTCCACCTAAATGCTAAATGGCTTCCTTTTGTGGATCCCTGTATGAATTTTATGCTGGGCTTCAGGTTCCTGATTTTAGGGAGAAACATGAGCCCAGATATCACAAAAATAAGACCATATGAAATAGGAACAGGAGTAAGCTGAAAACTCCATGAAGGCTGGTATGCCATTACCAAGTCACCCTTTATTTACATGTTCATGGTACCAGGTACTAACCAAGCTGGCACAGAGCCAACTCCTAGAGTGAACAGAACCTCTGACACCCCTGTTTATATCTATCAGCCAAGGCTCCCTGATTGGACTAGGTTAACAGCCTCACTAAGGGAACTGACATTCTTTGAAATCCACTTGCTGCCATTTCCCTATAAGCCTTGATTGCCCTACTGATCAAGAATAAATATATCTCAACCATAAATATACAATGAGTTCTGCCCTTGTCGCAAGGATTTCCAAAGATTCACAACCAGCTGAGAGAAGAAATTACTCATCTCAGTCTTAAACTACTGCCCCTTAATTCTGAGACTATGCCATTTGGTCCGAAATTTCTGGGTGGCAGTGTGTGTTGTGAGAAAGATGCTAAGAGGCTTCAGGGGGACTTTGTCAGATTGACTCAGTGGGCAAATACTTGGCAATTGCAATATCATGTGGATAGATGTGAAGTTATCCACTTTGGTTGCAAAAACAGGAAGGCAGACTATCGTGATAGAGTTCTGTTTGATTTGTAATGTTAATGCTGTTTCACTGTCCTCAGATGCTACCAGATTTGCTGCCTTGTCATAGCACTTTATTTTTATTTCAGATTTCTCATAGCTGTAGTATTTGTCTTTTATCTGCCCTGCAATGTCTGCTAAAAAGTAATGTGTGGTCTTTTCTGAAAGAAAATCAAGGGAAATTGTGCAATGGTAACTGGAAAATACAACCATTTATGTTTGTATTGTAATCCTGAAACATTATCTGAACTTTTCTATCCTCATGGAGCTGAGGATATATACAAGTTTAGGGTAGGGGATGGAAAATATGAGTGAGTCAAATCAGATTGTCTATCCAACAGACTCTTATTACTGGGGATTTTACTGGGGGTCAGTCAGGAAATTGCTTGGCAAATATTCACATAGAGGTGATCATCCAGTGAAGATGATTAGAGCATCATTTTAAGGCAATGTTGCACATGTGCTGATGGTCAGTTAAGACATTGCCTCCTAGAAGGCACCACTGTGAATTTTGATCCACCTGTGGATTTGAGTGCCCTGTTTGATCATGAAGCTCATTGTATCAAATGGTTTGGGGTTGTGTTACATACATTCCCTTGAAAATGCTTCCAAAAATTACATAGTGGGAATAAAAGCTCAAAAGAAAGTTAGAGCTTTAAAGTACTCAGAAAAATACTTTCCAATATCCAATTTACCAGAGGTTGAGGATTTAGACCTTTTGTAGTTATTACTTAACCAAATGCTTATAACATGCTTGATGCTCAATGTTTGCAGGAATTGACTTTCTTCAAGTAGAGACAACATGCAAACATTTGTATCTAATTTTTAAAAATTGATCTAGGTTAATTGGTGTCAAAATAGGGATTTTTACAAATTAAATCAATCGTCTATGACTTAATCTCAAAGCAGCAGGGTGCATGGTGGATTGGAGAATCACCAGGCTGCTCTTCTGTAATGGTATCTTATTCCTGCATCCAGCTTTTCACAAACTGAAGGATACGTTTAGAGTTCATATTGCTAGGTATGACCCCTGCACTGCTGGAAACACAATTGGAAATATGGGCTGGGTACATGTACAATGCACACCCACATTTCTAACAGTGCTGTTAATAGATGAAAATCATTAAATTGCTCTTTAGGAGGTTTCCTGTCTGAGTTATATTGTTACAATGTGATTACAATCCTTCAGTGGGGGAAGGAAGACCTCTCTTAAATAGCATTCAGTATGTAATTGTTTTATTTGTGAGATGGACTACCTACTTGATGGTGCATGCAGTGAACCCAAAATGCAGTAAGAATATTAATACCTTTAAGATCACAAGTAAAATGAGAGTTTACTCCAGAATTTTAAAATGAATCTATACCTCAGAGTTTATAAAAATAGATTTCCCATTGGAGTTGGTAAAATCAGAATATCTGGATAGCTTTTCACATGACAGCCTTAGGCTGCCAGAGATTCACAACTCAAATGGAAGACTTTCTGCAGAAAAAGAAGCAATTTTTATATCAATTTTTACAAAACACAACCTGAAAAACTGCTGAAATAACTGAGCAAATGAATGTTTAATGTGTTCAGATGACACTCCTCTATGTGCTATTTTAATGCTTATTTAATTCATTTACTATAAATAGATCAGCTTCTGCCAGAGGCATACCATTAAGCATTCTCTGCTAATTATCTGAAACAGCACTTTGCTGATTTCAGTTTTCTTTCTTCTTGATGCCTTTATTTTCAAAAGAAATGGTGAGGATAAAGCCTTTGCCAGGCATTTATTTTTAAGAACTCTAAGTAATTTCAATTCGTATAGTAGCATGCTACAGAAAAGCAAAACAAAGCGTATTAATTGGTGAAAATGAAAGAGTGAAGACAGCTATTGAGAGGAACAGATTGAAAAGCTGGTTAATAAACTAACGTTTTAAAGAGGCTTTTAAAAGATTGAAGACAGATCACTCAATAAAATGGCGATGGGACAGAGTTCCCAAAAGTAGGATTATAATGGCTGAAAGAACCAATTGGAATGTGGAGTGGGTGGAAGGAATGGTAATTGTACATGAATTTAGTGTTTAATTGTATTCAGGTGGTGGTCTTATTAATAGATTTGTGGGTCTGAGTGCAAGTCATGCCTGCTACAGAGGTGTATCATAATATAACATGAACTGGGGTTTGATTAATGTTTTTATGTATAGCTCCAGGGCAACAGGAATGAATCTTAACCCTCAAGAATGTTACTTTTGTCTTATTAAATAAGTTTTCTTTAAAGCTGTAGGATGTTTTGGTTTGAAAAAAATCCGTGGTGTTTGTTCAGATATGGTAATTAGCTCCTTGTTATTTAGCATCCTGCTGATTTGGGTGAAAAGCTGCGTAGGTAGGAAAAGAATGAAACTTGTTGTATGTGTATGATAATGTGTAGCTCTGTAAGGAACATATTGTAAATGTATAAAACTTTGGCTTCAATTCTATCCTGCAATGCAGGCTACTGAGTTCAAACATGTGTCAGTGATAACCTGGAGCTCAAAGAAAGAAGGATGCAGGTTGGAAATTATGCCAGAAAATGAATCTCAGATTAGATAAGGATTGTGGGTGAAATAACTCCATGAAGCTTGGTATCCCATCACCAAGTCACCCTTTATTTACACATGCATAGCACATGACACTGACCCAGCCGGCTCAGAGCTGGCTCCTAGCATGAACAGAATCCCTGACACTCCTGTTTATTTCTGTCAGTCAGGAGGCGCAGATTGGACCAGGTTAATAGCCCCAATCAGAGAACACATATTCAATAATATCTACCGAGCTGACCTCATTCCAATCACTACAATCCCCCCTCCCCCCACAAGTCCTGGGGCATAGACCCGTTCTTTCTTCCGTAGCTTCTTCTGGTTTTCACACCAGGTTCAATTCCTCTGAATCTGCCTCGGATACTTGACGGCATATTCTGGGCCGTAAACCACCTGTTGTGCCTAGAATGTCTTGGCCAAAGTTAATCTTTTTCAGGTGGTAATGGCATCAAGGCTGCTACATCTTCTGTGTCCATCTTGTCCTCAAAGGTTTCTTCGATGCTAGGTGGAGGGGGATCTGACAGTGTTGCTGAAGGTTCTGAGGGGCTGGGTATATTTTACTCCTGCCCCTTTGCAAGGTTGCAGCTTTCATGTCCATGTGCTTGTTCAGGATTGACTCTCCTAACCAAACTTTGTATGTTGTGGGACTTGATGTCACGTTGACCATGCCTCTTACCCATGCAGGGCCATTTCCATGGTTTCAACACCAAACTTTGTCTCCTGAAATAAACTGAAACTTTATTGCTGGAACAGCACAGCAGGTCAGGCAGCATCTAGGGAACAGAAGATTCGACGTTTCGGGCACATGCCCTTCTTCAGGAATGAGCAGAGAGTGTTCAGCAGGAGAAGATAAAAGGTAGGGAGGAGGGACTTGGAGGAGGGGCGTTGGAAATGTGACCCCGTCCACCTGGACACCCCGTGCTGGCCTCCTACCTGCCCTCGACCTCTTTATTGCAAACTGCCGCCGCGATATTAACCGCTACCTGAACTCCCACACCCCTCCCACCCACTCCAACCTCTCACCCTCGGAACGCACAGCCCTCCACTCCCTCCGTTCCAACCCCAACCTCA
>NC_057740.1:33850792-33903543 GCF_004010195.1 Chiloscyllium plagiosum
GTCCCTCCTCCCTATCTTTTATCTTCTCCTGCTGAACACTTTCTGCTCATTCCTGAAGAAGGGCATGTGCCCGAAACGTCGAATCTTCTGTTCCCTAGATGCTGCCTGACCTGCTGTGCTGTTCCAGCAATAAAGTTTCAGCTTTGATCTCCAGCGTCTGCAGACCTCACTTTCTCCTCCTGAAATAAACTGCCTTACTCACTTAGAGGAGTCTTGCGTTTGGCATTGGCATTCCTGATGCTGTTTTAGCCTCCCCACAAGGTCCAAAAAGATTAGATGTAACCTGGTATGGAGTCTTCTCCTGATTGGCAACTCTGCTGGAGCTGTCCCAATGGTTACATCACAGGTGATCCTATAATCGAATAGGAACCAGGACATTTTGGTATTGAGTGAAGCTGTAGGCTGTTTCCGTAAGCCTGCATTCAAAGTTTGGACTGCTCTTTCTGCCAAACCATTGGACGATAGATGGTACGGAGCTGTCCTTACAGGCCGAATGTCACTCAACTTTAGAAAATACTCAAACTCCCTGCTGGCAAATGATGGCCTGTTGTCTGTGACCAACACCTCTGTGTATGCAAAAGATACCGGCAACTTTTCTATCATGATCCCTCTGTTTTTCGAATGAACTCTACACATGTCCAACCACACTGAATGTGTAATCGAGTCCAGGGTTACCTGGCCATTGCCATGAATATGAGCATCCATTTCCTGGCAACCAGACATAACTTCTCACCAACATCTTCACTTCAGAAAAGCTTGGATGACCCTGGTGGAGTTCAGCCTGTATCTGGCCAGAAGATCATCTGAATATTTAATTAGGATTTCAGTCAGACAGCCATTTTGTAATTGAAAAATGTTGAGCCAATCAAGTTGAATCTTTCTCAACAATTTCTCCCATCATACTTGGGCCTGAGTCTTTTACTACAATCAGCTGCTTCTGATAAGAGACCGGAAGCAGAGTTGTACCATTAATCTGTAAAGGTTGTCCGGCATAGGTTCTCAGCCTGGCCAAGGTCTGACACAAACTTAAGGTTTGGAGTCTCGAGTGAATTTTGGTCAAGACTGGTTCTGCAATCACTAATACAGCTGTGCCAGTACTGACCTCCATTAGAACTAGGTCACCATTTAATCAGACCTTTATTTTGATTGGTTCTGATTTGGATGTTGCTAAGCAATATAACTTCTTCCACACCAACTGTAGGTGGACTTTCCAGGGTGTGCGCTCTCCTGGAATCTGACCTATAAGTTCTATTACTTAATTCAGGCCTAGTGGGACATTTCTGTCGTCTTGAGTTTGCTCACCAGCAGCAACTAAAATAGCCTGCTGGCCCGGATCCTTGAGAAAACTTTAACTGTTTGGCTGAGGCTTGGCTTTGTTTTGAGGTTTTGCTCTGGACTGACCTAGAGTTCTTCTGTTCAGGATATGTCCTGAGTGAGGCAATGCAATTTCCTTCACTCAAGTGGTGTTCCCCAAGCTCAGTTGGCCTGGCAAAGGTGTCCAGTACCGTTAGAATGCCTTATAACTCATAAGTACCAATTGCAGCATTTTCTAATGGCAAAATCAGTTGTAGCGCCTGTTGATGTCTAGTTGGGCTTCAACGAGTAGGTGCTTTTGAATGGTCGCATTATTAATTCCACTCTCGTCCCCACTGAAATAATTCCACGAAGGCCAGTATCCTGTCACTAAGTTGCCCTTTATTTACATGTGCATAATACATATCATTGACCCAGTTAGCTCAGAGCTGCCTCCTAGTGTGAACAGAACCCCTGACATTCCTATTTATATCTGTCAGCCAGGCTCCCTGATAGAGCCAGGTTAACAGCCCCATTCAGGGAGCTCCTATTTTAGGCGGTCCACCTAGCCGACTTTGTTCCAATCTCTACAGTGTGTGAAGGCAATTTTTTAACTGAGCCAAAATCTTTAAACTCCTACTGATTTGAGAGGCAAGGTGTCAGCTGCGCTTTGCAAAGGAAAATGTGTAGAATGTTGAGCAGAACCATCTACTGGCTGGAGATGGAACTGACATTTTAAAATAAAGTATGCATGGGCATGTTTGAAAATAAGCTCGACACTTGCTGCTGATAGGCTATAAAGTCCCATTCTTAATACAGATAACACTCTTGCACCACATTATAACTGGATAAATACAGAAGGCTTAATTGCCCTCGAGTCCAAATAGCGTGATAATTAATTGGAGAAAATTAAAGCAGGCTTTTGAAGATGGTAATGGACAAGTGTGAAGAATATTTCACATCACAAAATAAAATTACCTGTAAAAGACAAGTGTTTAAATCTAGTGGTGTTTCTCCAGAAGAAAGAATTGATTTGTATGGTATAATTGAGTTTTCAATGAAAAGTCAATTCTTGAATGAATTCCATTGTGGACAGCTTTATTACAGATAATAATATAGTCATAATAACGAGTGTAAAGTCTAATAAATATAAGTTCAGCTGTCTGATGTTTTTGAAGTGGCCACGTTACAAATTTGTGTGTCATATTTGGGATACACTTGAATTTCCCTGGGTGATTTGAGAAGGATAAATTGGCATCTCTACAAGCAAATGCATCCACTCAGATATAATGATGTATATGAGACTGAATAGAGCCACCCAGTGGTCAGATGGGATGGAAGTTTTGTATTTGTATTTGTATGAAACGCACAATCATGTGTTCTGAGGCATGAGTTCATATTTTACATGCTTCATGAAGTATCCTGGGAGTGATTAAGGTAGACAACAGACCAAACAATAGATAAGCAGGAGTTTGCATGAGAGGATGAAAGCTGCAGGGAAGAAACAGATTAGTGGTTTGAAATATTAGTAGTAGAACAATCATATAGAAATGTGCACATTCTTGTCTTCAGAAACATAAAACTAGATATGATTACCCCAGTTTTATTCCGGTGTGATGATGTGTTGTTTTTTGACTGTATAGCAGAATTTGTTTCTTCAATCTAAAATGGAATAAAAACTTAGTGAATTAACTTCTGTGCTTTTAAACAAGGCATTGTCACAAATCTGTAACTTGTAAAACCTCAGTTTTGAAGCATATTCGTCACTACAAAACAGAACGAGGTCTTAATTGGGCAATCTCAAGAATGGATGCAGGAATTAGGATGTACATTAATTCCATGTGCATTGAAGGTCACACAGGCAGCACACTGATTTTGGACTGCCTGCTTATTTGAATAATTCCTTCATGCAGCAAGTGCTAAATGCACAGTCCACTGGCTACATTTATCCACAGGGTGGCCAAGGTCAGAACATCCTGGATTTTTAAGGTGAGTCTTTACTGTTGAAATCTGGCCTTGATCAAAAGGTGCACTGTAGCTGCAGCAGATACTGTCAGCCCAGTAAAGATTGAATCTGAAACAAACATGTTCTGAAGAAGATTGATACCGGACTCAAAATGTTAACTCTTGTTTCTCTCTCCACAGATCCTGCCAGACCTGCTCTAAGTATTCTTAGATTCCATACAGTGTGGAAATAGGCCCTTCAGCCCAACAAGTCCACACCGACCCTCCAAAGAGCAACCCACCCAGACCCATTTCCCTCTGACTAATGCACCGAACACTACGGGCAATTTAGCATGGGCAATTCACCTAACCTGCACATCTTTGGATTGTGGGAAGAAACCGGAGCACCTGGAGGAAACTCACGCAGACACGGGGAGAATATGCAAACTCCACACAGACAGCTATCTGAGCTGGGAATTGAACCCGGGTCCCTGGCACTGTGAGGCAGCAGTACTGACCACTGAGCCACCGTGCTGCCCCTTCTCTATGTTTGTTTCAGATGTCCAGCAACCGCTACACTTTGTTTTTATAAAAATTGAAACTGATCTGGGGAAAGGAGTAGTTTAGGAGATATCAGGGTACAAAGTTTTTGAATGTTGCATTGGAGGAGCAGCTGGGAAGGTTCCTTCATCTGTCGAGTGTCAGGAATCACGCTAGGCACGCAGTCAAAGGCAAAGATTGTAGATATCTGCAGAAGTCAATGCCAGCAGTTAAACCTCAATCAGATGTAGTGCCAGAAGCAGTTCAGTAATCTTATCTGTGTCATTATGGCCTATTCTTAATTGCCCACAGCACAGTAAAGAGCCAACCACATTGCTATGGGTTTGGAGTCACAAAGACTAGGCAAGAATAGCATTTTTCTTCCCTAAAAGGCATTAATGAACCAGATAGATTTTTCCTGACAATGGTTTCACAATTATCATTAAATTCTTAATTCCAGATTTTTTTTAGTGAATTCAAATTCTAGAAACTGCCATGGCAGGATTCAAACTAGCTCCCCAGAATGTTATCTGGGTCTCTGGATTAACACCGTTCTGTGAAAAAAATACCAGGCTGTCATTTCCCTGCAAACATTCCACTACAAAAGTTACATCAGCCAAACAGCATGAACACCACTCACTAACCCCTCCCTTGCAGTACAAAGTGGCAGGAGTAACTGGAAACACATTGCGTAGAGGAGATTGAGCTGGTCACTATTCACAGAAGCGTTGTTGAGGCAGAGTTGTAACCTGTGAAGATAACAGTGTCATTCCATATAATCCTATTCAATAATTCCACATCTGTCTCTTCCCACACTCTCTCTTCTGAGTTACAAGCTGCAAATGGCCTAAACATCATTTCCTACTTCCTGCACATGCTATGCCACATCTTATCCTTGCACTTTATTTCCTTTCAGATACCCAAGAGATCAATCTGGACAGGCTATGAAGGAGCACTTCCAAGAAAGTGATAATGATGGAAAAGAACTTCACCTGATTTCATACTCACAGCCATCAATTCAGATACTAGCATCATGCGTATCTGTGTTTATCTTACAGAATAGATTGGAGGTGGGACTTGAATGTGTTCAGCACCGGGCAATGTGATCTGCAACCAGGGTAGAGGACAATTTTAACAGGAGCCAACTCAGTGGACAGGAGGGTCACACGTGGGTTTCTCTAAAGAGTGTTATGAAGATGTGGGTGTACTGTACCTTTAAGAGAGTTAAAAGCTAGCGGAACTATCTGACACAGCAAGAAGTGTTCTGAATAAGGTAATAATGTAACACTTGGTCGAAAGCTAGATTAGCTGGTTGCCTGGAAATGATCAAACAGATTCATATTAGGCCAATCAGTTTAAATTATACCCCGAAAAATACCAAATTCCAATTAAGTTTGAATTTAGTATATTGACAATCTTAAAAGCCAATGACACAATCTGATACTTTGGGGACTCATCCGGGATTTGAACTGGTTTAGATAGATTTGAATAGATTTGGGGATACGAAAAATCCCACCAGACTTACCCAAATGATTGAGATAAAGGTATCTCATTCATATTGTTTGCCATTAGTGATGCCCCAAATGAATTTACTCAGTTCACTCCCTTCGAGTTAGTGTTTGGGTATGAAGTGAGAGGCCCTTCGAAATCAATTAAAGAAAAATTGACAGGGCCAAAGTCGGAGATCTCACACTTAGATTATGTATCTCTCAAAATTATAAATAGCATCTAAAAAGGGCACAGTGTAGAATGAAGCAGGTGATGGATAAAAGCTCTGAGACCTGGACATTTTCCTGAGGGGATGACATGTTCATACTGTTACCAGTGATAGGAGATCCCTTCAAAGCCTCGTTTAGTTGGTCGTATCAAATTGAGAAAAAGATAAGTCAGGTGAACTGTCCAGTAAAGATGCCAGATAGAAAAAAAAGTATCAAGTATGTCATGTGAACATGTTGAAACTGTATTATACTAGAGAAAAAGAACTGGAGAAACAGGTATCAGTTACTGCCCTGCAGGGTGAGGAATCAAATTCAGATGATGTGGATTTTGAGGTGCCTCAAAATAGATTTAAGAAAGGAAGAAATCGTTGAGAAGTGGGATAGGTTAGGAAGCTATCTGCCTCAGGAGCATAGAATGCAATTGAAAGATTTGTTACTGCAGTGTAAGACATATGTAAGAATCAGATGGGGAGGACTAATGCTATTGTACATGAAGTAGATGTAGGGAATACTATTCCGATAAAACAACACCCCTATCCGCTTATTCCTTTCAAAGCCAGATAGGTCGACATAAAGGTGAAAGCTATGTTCAACGAGGACATCATTGAGCCAAGCCAGAGCGAGTGGCTTTCGTCAATCATCTTAGTTCCCAAACCAAATGGGACTCAACAAATCTGCATGGATTAATGGAAGATCAATGCTGTAATAAAATTGGACTCATATCCAATTCCTAGGTTGGAGGACTGTATCAAGAAAGTTGGACAAGCCAGTTACATCACCAAGTTGGACTTAATGGGCGGTTACTGGCAGGTACCTTTATCAGAGATGGCAAAAGAAATTTTTGCATTTGTAACCCCAAATGGGTTATATCAATTTAAAATGATGCCCTCTGGAATGAAGAATGTGCCCGCCATATTCCAAAGACTCATGAATAGAATTGTGGCCAGATTAGCAAACTGTGCAGTCTATTTGGATGATGTAGTAATCTTTGGTAAGTCCTGGAAAGATCACATTGGCTGAGCTCTTTGAATGACTACGAGAAGCAAAACTGGTGATAAACATAAATAAAACGGAATTTGTGAAAGCAGAAGTGATGTTCTTGGGACATAACATCGGTTATGGAAGGTTGACCCCACGGAAAGCAAAGACCGAAGGCCATTGAGGAATTTCCACGACCAACCTCGAAGAAAGAGGTGCTTCGATTCTTAGGACTCAGTGGATTCAGCAGTGTAGTGGCACCGTTGACCAATTTGCTGAAGAAGAACACAAAGTTTCGGTGGACAGAACCATGCCACTATTTGAAAGCCATATTAACCACCAAACCAGTTTTAGCTGCACCAAACTTTTCAAAACCTTTTAAAGTCTCCATCGATGTTCATGACATTGGAGTTGGAGCGGTCCTCCTACAGGAAGATGGGGATGGGACTGAACTGCCAGGTGGTTAATTTTTGAAGAAGATCAACATCCACTAGATGAAACACTCCACAATCAAAAAAGAACTATTGAGTTTGGTACTGGCCTTATAACATCACGGACAATGTGTCAGAGACGATTCTGTACACGGATTACAATCTGCTTACATTCTTAAAATGCTTTAAAGACAAGAATATGAGACTATTCCATTGGAGTCTTATGTTACAGACTTTTAATTTAAAAATTGTACATATTGCGAGTTGCAAGAATGTAGTCGTAGATGTGTTATCATGGATTTACCTGATAAAGTTTAGATGAGATTTGTATTTATTTAATGTTATATAAATACAGGTATATGGGAAGAAGTTAAGATGAACTTATATTGAAGTTATCTGTATGTTATGGTGATGTGTTTAAAATATAGGGAAAAAATGAAACCATCTTTTCATTATGATGGTTCATTTTTCTTTAGTGGGGAGGTGTTATGAAGATGTGGGTGTACAGTAACTTTAAGAGAGTTAAAAGCTAGCAGAACTAGCTGACACAGCACCAAATGTTCTGAATAAGGTAACAATATAACACTTGGTCAAAAGCTAGATTAGCTGGTTGCTTGGAAGTGACAAAACAGATTTGAATTTAGCCAATCAGTTTAAATTATACCCCGAAAAATACCAAATTCAAATCAAGTTTGAATTTAATATATTGACAATCTTAAAAGCCAATGACACAATCTGATACTTTGGGGTATACGACTGGGGAAAATTGAACAGTTGTTTGGTGGGGGTGAGTGGGAGGGGAGACTGCCAAGCCAATGGCATCTGCAGACTGTCCGGAGAATAGCTCTCTTAAAGATACCTTTATCGATCCATGAGCTGCGAAGCATAATACCTAAGAAAGGACTAAGTTGCATCCTTTTCCACTTTCTCCTTTTCCATCTCCTTTTCCACTTTCTCCTTTTCCATCTCCTTTTCCACTTACTCTTTTTCCACATCATTTACCTCTTGCTCATGCTCCTGCACCTCAACTTTTCATTGTATAGACCAAGCAAAGATTGTCCTGACATGATGGCAAGGTTATGCAGCAGATTACCATGATTGTTGACACCTGCTGTGTTGAATATTGCAGAATCCTCTCGTGTGCTCCAGGCAGTAGAAGCTTTGTTTCAGCATTGGTCATGGTTCTCATTGTATGTCCTGTATACGGTGCACATTTGCACAGATTATGCAGCAGTCTTCAGTCATGCTGTTAATGGATGATCCTTTGATTTGGCACTCTGACTCATATTCAACTGGCGCAATAGACAGTTGAAGGCATTATGACTACTGCCAGGGTTCTGGGCATTGGCCTGCATGATTCATTGCTTATGGTCACAAACCAGCTAGAGTTTGAGAGTGGAATCATTTTTGGTTGTGGTATCATTTAGATTGTTGTTGGGCACCTGCACAATGGATATGTTTTTAGTCAGTAGAACCCTCCACCTCAAGGAGGCCTAAAATCCAAGAAAAACAAGTGTTGACCTCACCTGCTTTGTCTCTGGTGAGCATGAAACATAGTGAGCTCTTGTTGAGTACAGAATGTCACTGATTTCCCTTACATAACATGGACATCAAATTGAGAGATATTACTTAAGATGGAACTAACGGCCACTATCACATTCATAACCAGTAGCAATGCGATTCGTGGCATTCTGTGTCTTTACCTACAGAAGAGGGTAGTTTTAATATCTTTACTGAGGCTCAGATGTCTCACTCATTGTTCCTCATTGTTCCTCACGAAGGTTTGTTTGCAGAAATGTTTCCTGAACACCATAAGGGAATATTGCCTCCCATTGAGACCTCTTGTCCTGTTCATCTCCTCCCTTCTCCAGCAACTTGTTCTGCCCTGTGTGATCTCTGTTCATTTTCCAAGCTATGCTTACACCAAGGGAGATGGCTACTCTTGCATCTGTGACAGGGAGCAACTGGTTTGGTCAGAAACTTTGAAGAATGCAGAGAAGTGTAAAGTGATACATTCTGGAAGAAAGTCCAAGGAAAGGCAACATAAAAGAAATGTTCAATTTTTGAAAGGGGATTCAGGAACACAGAAACTTCAGGTATAAGTGCATATGTTTGTAGCCTAAACCTAATTCCAATGTTTGCCCATGGTATTGAAATTGGCCGGACAGTTTATGAGAGAGTTTCTGATAGCATTCTCTGGACTTTATATATAGAGGCACAGAGAAAGTTTATAAAACACTGGTTTGGCCTCAACTGGACTATTGTGTCCAATTAACAAAGACATAAATTGCTGATGAAACTCTGAAGAAGGGTCATTAGATTTGAAATGTTAGCTCTGCTTTGTCTCCACAGATGCTGGCAGACCTATTGAGTTTCTCTAGCAGTTTCAGATTTCCACCATTACAGATCTTTGTTTTATTTTCCTTTTTTGTGGCAACAAGTTAGAATCTGGAATGTACTGCCTGAAAGCATTGATAGGGCAAATTATATCTTTATTCTTGAAAGAGAATTGGATAAGAACCATCAACAAATAAAAACCCAGGGTCACAAGAACGGTGGTGGAGTAGGAGTAACTGTATTTTTTCTTGTATGGAACCTATACAGGTGATCTGGGCTGAATGTCCTTGTTCTTTGATGTGTGATCATTCTGTGGTATTATGTGAGTACTCAATCAGCACCTACCCCACAATGTTTTTCAGACTTTGCAATTTGATTCAAATATTGAAAGCACCAAACATTTAATTAGAGCAAGAGAAAAAAATAAATCAAGCAGCAACTAATGTATAAGTAGTTAACGATCCCCTTTGGGGATGACGGTTCATGGTGGAGGGGTGAGTGTTGGAGTTCTTCCTGCTGATTAATGGATCTTCATCTTTGTGAGTATAAAACGTTAGCTGAAGGTTGAACTTCAAAAAAGTCAGCATTGTATGCCGATTGATGTGATTATTTTGCTACTCTGTATATTGCTAGTGAAAATTCACTGTGCATGTGCTAATGCCCTCACCAAAATATGACAACTGCCTTAATTAAACCCCCACAAATGCGCACATGCCATTTTGGACTTCTAAGGCTTTTCTGTTTTCCAAAATGAGGGTAGCAATGAGCTTTATTCTTTGCTTAAAATAAGCAGATGTACAAAATTGGAGTTTTATAAAGTTGCTGTATGCTCATATTTCAACATCAATAAAGTTCAATTAAACCTGAGTGAGATGACAAGTGAGATGACAAGGATGTCAACATCTACCAGAAAAGAGCTTACATTTAATATCATATCTTCTAATGTCCCTCACGAAGTCTAAAATGCTTCATAATACCATAATATTTGAAATGCAGTCATTGTTTATTTAGTAATTAAGAAAAAGCCAATTTGCACAAAACAGTTTGCAGCAGCAGCAAATGCGATGAACAACCAATTTTGTGGTAGTGTTGGTTGAAGAAGAAATTTACTGGCCATAGGGCTAGATCTCTTAAAATGGTACCAATCAGTATTTTACATTCACTGTGTTAACCACAGCAGGCAGAAGAATCCTTGGTTCTGCATTTTAATCTGAAGATCAGCACTCTCTCACAATACAGCACAACACCGTGTTAGCTGGGAGATTGTGCTTAGGCCCTGGATAATGTTGTGAACCCATAACCTCCTGACCTGTAGTTATAGATGCTACCAAATAAGCCAGGCTTGTACAGACTGTCTATTGCTTCTGAACTGCTCAACACTTAGCTTTGATTTTAAGCAGAATAGATATAACAAACAACATACAAAACAATTTTCATGCACCAGTATTGAAAAATCTTTTTCCTCACATCCTGTATTTCATCTCTTGTCCAAAACTTTAAATCTGTGCTCACTTGCCCTTATTCCATCTGCAAACATCTTTTCTTTGTCTGTCATGAATAAACCTACCATAGTCATATAGACTTCTATCAAATCTAGCTTCTATCTCATTTAGTCTAAGATCAGCAACCCCAACTGCTCCAACCTAATTTTGTAGTTAAAATCTGACATGCTAGAAACCATACTGTTAAGTCATCTCTACATGTTTTTAAGGTCTTTCATATCTTTCCTAAAATGTGATGACCAGAAGCAATATTCTATTTGTGACCAAACCAGAATTTTATCAAGGCTCACCTTAACTTGCCTGCTTCTATATTCAATATATCTACTTATGAAGCACATATATTCTGCTAAATATTCTCTCAGTATGTCCTGCCACCAACAATAATCTGTGCACATGAACCCCTCAATGCTTGCTGTATCAGTATGTCTATATTGGCTTTCCATAAGCCTTCTGTCAAAATATATCACCTCAAGGTACTCGCTATTAAATTCCATCTGCCAGTAGCCTATCCATCCTGTTAGTCCATATCACAGTATGGAAGAGACTGTTTAGCTGTGAACAATGTGGCAGATTTATAATTGCTTTGGAGGACAATTGATTCAACAGCCTAAGGACAGCACTGAATCCAGCAAGCATTATGTTCACATTAAGGCAGTGATATCTTGGAATTCTAGTGGATTATTAATTGCGTGGTTATAGATTTTGCATCCAACTTCATTTTGTAGTAATGCAAACTCTGCAATGTGCTTAGGCTACCTCAGTTGAATGTTGTGAAGTGTATGACTGATTTCAGCATCTCAACATACTGGAGATTGAATCCAAATCCTTCTTTATCTGTTAAGCTTTAGCTACACAATGATTAAACTCGGAGCTGCCCATAAGAGTATAAGAAACTGGGACAGGAGTTCGGCCCCTCAAGTCTGCTCTACCAATCAATAGGATTTTAGCTATTCTACAATTCCACACTTCTGCTTTCCTGCATTGTTTCTGTAACCCTTGATTCCCCTATTGATCAAGAATTTATCAATTACAGCTTTAAATAGATTCAAGGACTCTGCCACAGTTCTCTATGGCAAGAAGTTCCAAAGATTCTCAACCCTTTGAGAAATGAATTTCCTTTTCTTCTCAGTCTTAAATTAGCGCTCCTTAATTCTGGGACCATGCCCTCTGGTCCGAGACTCTCCCGTGAGGGGAAACATCCTCTCAGAATTTATCCTGTCAAGTTCCTTAAGAATCAGAAAATGGAGTCACAGGTAGACAGGGCAGTGAAGAAGGCTTTTGGCACATTGGCATTGAGTCAGGGCATTGAGTATAGAAATTGGGATATTATATTGGAGTTGTATGTTGGTGAGGCCGCACTTGGAGTATTGTGTTCAGTTTTAGTCACAGAGTTAGAGAATCATAGAGGTGTACAACATGGAAACAGACCCTTTGGTCCAACTAGTCCATGCCAACCAGATATCCCAACCTAATCTAGTCCCATTTGCCAGCACTTGGCCCATATCCCTCTAAACCCTTCCTATTCACATACCCTTCCAGATGCCTTCTAAATGTTGCAAGTGGACCCTTGCTATAGGAAGGATGTTATTAAACTGGAAAGAGTGCAGAAGACATTTACAAGGATATTGCCAGGACTCAACAGTCTGAGTGAGAGGAAGGCGTTGGACAAGCTAGGACTTATTTCTTTAGAGCATAGGAGACTGAGGGGAGATCTTACAGAAGTGTATAAGATCATGAGAGGCATGGATAGGGTAAATGCATTCATTCTTTTTCCCAAGGTTGGGGAACATGGACTAGAGTGCATCAGTTTAATGTTGGAGGGTAAAGAATAAAAGGGAAACTGAGGGGCAATGTTTTTACACAGAAGGTGGTACACATATGGAATGAGCTGCCAGCGGAATGGTTGAGGTGGGTACATTAACAATGTTTAAAAGGCATTTGGACAAAGACATGAATAGGAAAGGTTTAGAAGGTTCTGGGCCAAGTGCAAGGAAATGGGGCTAGCATG
The DNA here is from genome assembly GCF_004010195.1 of Chiloscyllium plagiosum. Classification (NCBI taxonomy): domain Eukaryota; kingdom Metazoa; phylum Chordata; class Chondrichthyes; order Orectolobiformes; family Hemiscylliidae; genus Chiloscyllium; species Chiloscyllium plagiosum. The sequence continues at coordinate 33,863,544 of NC_057740.1, forward strand.
GATGGACAGTTTGGGCGGCATGGACCAGTTTGGACTAAAGGCCCTGTCTCTGTGCTAGTGGAACTTTATGACTCCATGACTCTAATTCTATATATTTCAGGGAGATCACCACTTATTCTTATAATTCCAATGAATGGAGTCAAACCTGATTAGTCTTTGCTCACAGGACAATCTCTTTATATCAGGATCATCATCGTGAATCTTCTCTGATTCAATGAAATTATATATTTCCTTAAATAAGGGGACCAAAAATGCTCATAGTAATACAGATGTTGTCTCACCCACCTCTTGTACAGTTACAAAAGACTTCCCTACTCTCATTCTCCAACACCCTTTAAATAAGGACCAGTATTCCATCAGCCTCCCTGCTCCAGCTGTGTGCTAGTTTTCTGTGTTTTATGCACAAGTACCTCCAAGTCCCTTTGTGTTGCAGCTTCCTGCAGTTTTACTCCATTTAAAAAGTAGTCTGTTCTTTTGTTCTCCCTTTCAAATGAATGACTTCACATTTTTCCACATTGTATTCCATTTGCCAAATTTTTGCCCCTTTACCTAACCTATCAATAACTCTATAAGCTGTCAAAGAAATCTAGATCACCATCTTAGTGAAAAATTATACCAGCTGCTGTTGAAGTTCAGACTCGTTGTAAGGCTCCGCCTTAATTTCCTAGAGTGCACTTCCAATGTGAAAGCAGGAAATTCTGATCCTCAGTGCCATGGTCCTCATTCTGCATACATTAATGAGAATAGTCAGGACCCGGCAGAAGGGCCAAAAAGTGGAAGGGGAAGTTTTGATGGCGGAAATTATAAGCAAAGAGCTGTCCATGTGAGTTTCCGGCTATTAAAACATTTGCTGATCTGTTTATTGACCACTGTTGCTCAGGAAAACACAGAAGACGTTCCCCACCAGTTAACAGCAATCCGAACTATAAATCCTGACTACCATCGCAAACTCCATATAACCAAAATGTACTACATCAACATAAATACTATTCTAAAATACTGAAGAAAAGAAACAAAATATGAGTTAAATAGCTTTGACTTGAATGACTATCAGCTTCTTAAATACTTAATAAACTTAACTCACCATATCATCCAGTTGAGCAGAGATCACATGTTGATAATGAGCTGCCAATGTTGATTTAGCACACTCTTCGTCTGTAATGCTGTTCTGTATTAAAATTATCAATGTGATGAAGCCTATAGACCTGTGAAATACTAAAACATGAGGAAATTTCATTAGGCATTAAAAAAGTAAAATTGGGTTTGGCTGCTTAAAAAAAGTAACTCGTGTTTACCTTTCATTTTCAATGAAGACACTTTACTGCCAAATGCAAGGAGGAATCTGCAACTAATAAATTTTAAGAAGTTGAACGGAATCCTGTCTTTGATTGTTCATTTTAATGGAGTGCAGTATATGGGTAGAAAGTAGTGATTCATGTGATGATCCTTTTTTATATCTTGCTAAATTTGACAACAGTTGGAGAAACAGGATGTCCATTTAACCATGTGCAATGCCCTCTTCCTTTTCTTAGAAAGGAGGAGTTGATTCTGACAACTCTGGCAAAGCCAATTATGACGGGAATGAGAGGAAATGCGTGAGAAAAGGCACCTGGGAATGCAACACTACTGTCACTTCCTTCTAAGCAGGATCTAATGGGGTGAGAAGGGGAATATTTGATGAAATCATACAGTTTTAAGGAATGAAGAACGAGAGTGAGCAATGAGAATTTCGGTATAGATTATATAACTTAAAACTTATTGTGCAATTTGATGACTTCCACAGTATCTCTTGTAATGAGATGTCATGCATAAGACATAACTAGCTGTAATCCCAACTTCAGTAAAAGTGTCTCTGTGACTTGAAAGATGGTCAATTGGAACAGCTCTTGGATTTATGAATCCGAAGAGTCATAGTCATAAGATAAACATATGGATATAACTAAGACACTGCTGAATTCATTATTGAAAACAATTGAAACCCCGAAATAGTTACCTTTCAGGGATATATTTTGACAAATGGTTCCATGGTTATAATAAATACTGAATGACATACCTTGCATTCTTATGAAACAAAAAATAGATTACCAAGTAGTCTGAAAAAATAAATGCCAGGAGTGTTTTGTCACCTTGACTTCCTAAGGTTAAGCAGCACAGAAACTGGAATGTTGAAAATGAAAGATTTGTACGGCTATCCTTTGAAGTGTGGTCAGTTGTTATGTTGTCAATGGAAACCCTCAAAATATTCCTTAAAATTCAAGCAATAGAAATTTGTCTTGGGCAATCATCAAAGTAGGCAATATCAGCTGCTGATTAATGTCAAGTATGATTAATCAACTACTTATAATTAGAACACCATCGGTAAATCTTACTTTTCTTCGGCGAAGTGCAAGTTGAGTTCAATTTTTTTGGATGTTTTTTTTGCTGAGAGGACAGGCAAGTTTTCTCACCGTATCTTAGCAAACTCGCCTTGTTGATTTCCTAGCCTGTCCCCACGGTGACCCTCTCATCTAATTCTAGCCTCATCTTATCATGTGCTGTTCCTGGAACAACTCTCAATTGCCTTGATATCCCGGAATTAGCTGGCATCTCTTGCGCCCTTACCATCTTTAAAAGCCTGTTGTGCACCCAGACAAGCACTGTCAGTCCAGCGCTGACCTACATGACTCCTGACATTTGTTCCACACATGGCAGATGGGGGATATTAATGCTCCACTGTGCTGGCAAGGACTAGGAGCTCCTACTGGATTGGGTGGTGCAGATGTGGGACCTCCTGTACCCCAGGATCAGCAGTGCAAGCCTCAACACTTGGTCATAGCAGCCAGGTCTGAGGTTGCCACCCAATTAGAAACTGCCTCAGCCATCTACAGGAATGCCCAGCACTTTGATCATGGAAGTCTACAGGACGGAAAAAGGTCCTTCTGCACCAGTTAAAAACAACCACCTGAATGTTAAGTGGAAAAAGGTCAACATCTTCTTCACGCCATCAGCCAAGGTGCCTCCACCTTCTCTCTGATATGTCATAATCACTTGGAGATGGAGCCTGATGCATTCTGTGGGCTGTGTTCACATTCATGAGCACACAACGTCTCTGCAGCATTATGGCAATGATCATTACCAGTGCGGAAGCGTCCTGTAAGTGGATTAGAAATGTGCCATGAGGGGTCTTAGAGGTTGGCACTTGTTGGATGCCAATGTCTTTGGAGGTGGGGTGCATGTGGGTGGTGAGCATGGAGCATCCCCTGGGTTGTTGGTGCCTTGCGTCCAACGTGGAGGCTGGTCACAGCGAGGAGATAGCTGAGTTACAAGGTGCCTGTTCTGGTTTCCAAGTCAAGATTTCTCAACATCCAGCTTGTTTGACACTTTTGGGAAGATGAGAAGCTGAATAGTGATGATGCAAGTTGGGCTACTAACAAAGTACTTAACGAGCAATAACCCCTCCGGCCACTTAATTGGTAAGTTGCTGCTGCCCAGTGAAAAGATAAGAGATGGCATGAGATGCTCCCACTGACAAGATGAATCTCACCGGACTTCTCACCAAATTTTGAAACAAATCTCACCATAGCCTATGTTGCTCAGACCTCCGCAAGATTCCACCCTGAGTTTACCTTGGCTTCTTTCCAGCTATGTTGGGGGCAGCACGGTGGCTGGATGGTTAGCACTGCTCCCTCACAGTGCCAGGGACCCGGGTTCATTCCCACCTCGAGCAACTGTTTGTGTGGAGTTTGCACATTGTCCCCGTGTCTGTGTGGGTTTCCTCCGGCCATGCTAAATTGCCCATAGTACTAGGTGCATTAATCAGGGGGAATGGGTCTGCACTTCGGAGGGTCGGTGTGGACTTAGATTTAAATTAGATTACAGTGTGGAATCAGGCCCTTCGGCCCAACAATTCCACACCAACCCGCCGAAGCAAAACCCACCCCTACCCCTACATTTACCCCTTACCTAACACTACAGGCAATTTAGTATGGCCAATTCACCTGACCCTGCACATCTTTGGATGGTGGGAGGAAACCGGAGCACCCGGAGGAAACCCACGCAGACACGGGGAGAACGTGCAAACTCCACACAGTCAGTCGCCTGAGGCGGGAATTGAACCCGGGTCTCTGGCGCTGTGAGGCAGCAGTGCTAACCACTGTGCCACCGTGCCTCCCACTTGTTGGACTGAAGGGCCTGTTTTCACACTGAAGGGAATCTAAACTCATCTAACCTAAAAGCAACTCCTACTGTGCCTCTGAGATCATCCTTCATTTACAGCACAAGGCATTCTCTAGCATTTTACTGTGTGATTGACATTTGGGTTGAATGAAGAATGCATCCATTAAGAACAGATTCCGGATTCTTCCAGTTGAAATGGAAGGATGTTGTAGTGTTGGTGGAGATAGTGAGGACTGCAGAGGCTGGAAAGTCAGGGCCAATAAAATGTGGAGCCGGAAAAAGTGCAGCAGATCAAGCAGCGTTAGAGGAGCAGGAGAATCGACATTTCAGGCAGGACCATTCATCAGGACTATTTCATGGTGTTATTTCTGCCCTGACCAATGATGACTCATCCCATATGCTTCTCACCTCATTATCCATGCAAGCAAAATGTTGGCCATCTTAATTCATTGAATCACATGGTGAACAAGGCTGAAGTGCTTGCCACTGTCAGGACATTATAACTACTGTGCCTCTGGAATCATATTTAAAACCCAGTGGGTCACCACTTTTAACACTGCAAGCTAGAACTACCACTCACACTATTTGCTCACTTCGAAACTATGAGTAGATGGCACAAAAGAAAAGTTAGGATTGGTCCCCACTTCAAGGAGAAAAATCTTGAGGTGCTAATTGACAAAGGGAGGTCAGTCTTCTTCCCAGTTCACCACAACAAGCGGCAACCCCTTAAGATGTGTGAATAGTTTTGCTCCCCTTGTCCAAGGTAAGATATACTGTCATTGGAGACAGTCCATGGAAAGTTCACTAGGTTCACTCCGGCTTATGGATGGATTTTCTTACGAGGAGAGGTGGAGAGTTTGGGCCTGAACTCCTTAAGGTTCAGAAATAATAAGAGGGAGCCAAGATTCTTAGAGGGCTTGGTAGGGTAGATGCTGAAATGTTTCCTCTTATGGGAGAATCTAGGACCAGAGTGTATGATCTCAGAGCAAAGACTCCATTTTAGACATAGATAAAAAGAAATTCCTTCTTTCAAAGAGTGGAATTTTTTAACGCAGAGGGCTGTTGAAGTTGATTCGTTAAGAATATTCAAGTCTGAAGTAGATTTTTAATCAATAAGGGGATTGAGGGTTATGCAGAAAAGACAAGGAAGTGGACTTGGGGATTCTCAGTTCAGCCATGAACTCATTTAATAGCGGAGCCGACTTATTGGGCTGAATGGCCTACTTATTTCCCTACATCTTATGGTATTATGGATGCTTCCAACTTGGACAGAGAGAGCAGCATGAATCAATGCTACGTCCGCCATCAAAAGGGAAGGCCAGTAGTGCCTCGGATAAGTCAATGGCCTATTGTGCTCCACAAGGCCACCATCTTCTCCCTGCTACCTCAGACTCAAAAGGCCATTCACTCATGCTAACTTTGTCATTGCACAAAACATCTCATCACGGGTAATAGCATCACCCATCACATGCAAAATGGCCCCTAAAGGGCTCACACCTTTACAACAACTAACTTCCTTCCGCTGTTCCTGTTCACTCACTGGGGACACCTCACCACCTCTTGGGTTTATATATGTTCACTAACTGTAATCTACTCAATTCTTCTCGTTCTCTCATTGCAGGAAGAAAATGGTCCACAACCAGACTGAGAGGTCCAAGACTGGAGGGGAGGCGGCAGCCTTCAGGTTCCTTCCTCCCAATGAGGATAAGATGATTGTGTTGGTTGGGAGATCAAAACTGCTCATGTGTTAAAGGGCAGACACCAATGGGCAACTAACCCAGTCAGCTCCTTTGTGTTGTGCTCCTTTCTGATTACCAGCGATGCTAACTCACTCTTCTGCATAAGCTTTTATCCATTTTCTCCAAATAACTTCCTTTCCTGTTTTAAGCAGGCACTTGTGACATCTGGAGCTGAAAAATGTGTTGCTGGAAAAGCGCAGCCGGTCAGGCAGCATCCAAGGAGCAGGAATCTGAAGAAGGGCTAATGCCTGAAACGTCGATTCTACTGCTCCTTGGGTACTGCCTGACCTGCTGCGCTTTTCCAGCAACACATTTTTCAGCTCTGATCTCCAGCATCTGCAGTCCTCACTTTCTCCTTCTTGCGACATCTAGAGATTCTCCACTGGGAAGAGGCTACAGTCTGAACCCCTCAGTGACAGCTTAACCTCTCAGACAGAAGCTTGTCAACCATCAATCAGCTCAGAGACTTGAGTGGGTCCTTTATCTAGATTAGACTTGGGACAAAATCTGATGAACACATACTTCTCTGCAGTGAGTGTAGGAAGAAACACCCGAGGTCTTTGACACTTAGCTCCATGCAGAAGACCTGTCCCTGTTCTAAGTCATAAGTGATGTGCTTTACTTGCAGCAATAGGCACAGGAACATCAGGCTGGTGTGCCATATGTATTTGGTAAGCCGGATGATTGATAGAGGAGTCCTTCAAAGGTCTCACTATGATGGTCGTTCTGGCATACAAACGCTTAGCTGCCTCTATGGACAGGGACTTTTAAAAATTCATTAATGGGATTAGGGTGTCGCTGGTTCAACAAGCATTTATTGCCCATCCCTAATTGCACATTGCTATGGGTCTGGAGTTACATGTATGCCAAACCAATTAAGGAAGGCAGTTTCCTTTCCTAAGGACATTCGTGAACCAGACGAGTTTTTCCCGGCAATCACCAATCGATATGTGGTCATCATTAGACTCTTATTTCCATACTTTAAAATTGAATTCAAATATCGCATCCACCATGGAGGGGATTGAACCTGGGTCTCTGGATTAACAATCCAGTCATATTACCACTAGGTTGTTGTCTCACTGGCAGTTGCCTTGGAGGCTCAGGGCTTTTGACAGGCTCAGTGGCTGCTATACCCACTCCATCACCTTAGCCATGGGTCCTAGCATTGCCATCAAGGTGAGGATGCAAGGGATCTTGATCTCACTTTGGGTGACCTTTCCTCTCAAGAAGACAGGGCATTGCCAGTGTGCTCGCCCAGAAGGATGAGTAACACAGAAATACCCCAGCAATAGTTTCTCAGGAAACTTCAGAAGTGCTTTGCCACCCCGTATGCCCCTCAACCGCTCCCTTCCCTCTGATCCCAAAGCCAACAAGTGTTTAAGCTGAGGAGGGTGAGACTGCCTCTAGACAGCAGGCAACGAATGTACTTGTGCCCTCTAGTTCAAAAGGCACGAGGAAAACACTGCCTAGGACTTCCAAATCAACTACCAAGCAAGCTCCCTACATTTGTAGATGTTAAACCTGCATGAAGAACAGTGAGAGTCAGAAGAAGAAGAAAACATACTGACGGCATTAGGGGCATGGGTACTACATTATTGTGCACAAGCCATCAGTTTTGTCAATACATTTCCACTTACTTTGTTACAATGTCTGTTGTAGGACCTGGTTAGGTCAGATTCATGTAAGAGATGAAATTTTTACAGAATATTGAATGGCCTGAACAGAGTAGATGTTGGGAAGATGTTTCCATTGGTAGGAGAGACTAGGACCCAAGGGCACAGCCTTAGAGTAAAGGGAAGACCTTTTAGAATGGACATATGGAGAGAGCCTCTCAGCCAGAGAGTGGGGAATCTATGGAATTCATTACCAGCGAAGGCTATTGAGGCCAGGCCATTAAGTGTATTTAAAACTGAGATAGATAGGTTGTTGATTGTCAAGTGGATCAAGGGTTACAAGGAGAAAGTTGGAGAATGGGGTTGGGAAACTTATCAACCATGATTGAATGGCAGAGGAGACTCGATGGGTGAATGGCCTAATTTCTGCTCCTATGTCTTATGGTCTTAAAAGGTAAGTGAAGCTGTGACTTTGACAGCCACCAGGAAGAGACTGACGTCCAGTCCTTGGAAGCACAAGAACTTATCCAGCAGCAAATTTACTTCTGAAATATTGATTTGGGGCATACTCAATCTTCTGCAGCAATGTCCTGCTTTTTTCAGATAACTACAGTGATGTCTATAAACCCTAGTTCTCAATATTTCTTTGTGTCTCTTTGGTGAAACTTGCCCTGCTGCTCTTCCCTCTGGAGGCTGTGTGGCAGCTGCTGTGGTTTTCTGTTCTTGCTGGGCTTTCATTTTCCTGTTCATTCTCAGTAGAAGCAAGGCCCCAATGTTAGCAGGTATTCTCTGGGGAAGGTTAGATGTCATGTAGCAATATTGAAGGGACATCAGAGCTCTCACATCTGCGATAATCATGAAGATTCTCAGGGACATTCATTGTCAAGCCTTGATTTGGAACTCTGAGATATGTGACCTTACAAAATGCATGGTGAACAACCAAAGTGTCTACGTTTATGTTCCATTGCAAATAGACTTCTACCAATAAGCCACCACGAAATGCACACATCACTGTCACCCACCCATTTCCTTTCCCACACCAAAGCTCATCACACATCACAGTGAATCTCTGGATTGATACGGCAGAGAAGGAGGCCATTTGGCCCATCAGGCCTGCACTGACTGCTCTCAAGTATCATTACCAGTCTCCTGCTTTTTCCCCATAATTTCTATCCAATACAGCCTCTCAGTGAAGCCTTGAATGCTTCATTTGAACCTGCCTTGACCACACTTGTCCTTGGAGAGTTACTTTTGTGAGTGACGATATGGCAGCTGCTGTGTATTGTCTTCCAAACTTGCTACAGATTGTCATTGTGAATTAGGAACATCAGGTTCAGTCTTTAAGTTCCTTCTCTGGGCTCTGATGGTACATTGCTAGTGTCCCTGCCTCTGGGCCTGAGGCTGAGTTTGTGCCTGAGTTGGGCTGAGGCCAAGCACTGTGATATTGTGAGGCTGGTACTTTGCCGAGGTCAAGTTTCACGAAGGGTGCAGGAAGTATTTTCCCATTGCCCGTAGAGAAGCAGTAATTCCACATGTAAAGAGAAGCTAAATGGTTGTGTTACGACACAGGGTGAACCCCTCTGCTAATTCATACAAGCAACACAGAAAAAATTCAGACTGTATTATAAGCTGCTAAAATTTGAGAGGCAAAGAACTATCCCAAAAGTCACTATTTAAAGGAAAAAGGAATAGCTTTATTTTTAAAAGTCTAACAGAGAATACTAACTAGCAACTATTTATAACTTCTTTCTCTTAAGCCTATCTTTTACCTCCCCCTCGACAGTATTGTTCAGATAAAAATCCCGATTATGATTGACAAAAGAAAATCACATTTCAAAACCAGCTTTGCCCAGTTTCCACTGTAGATATTTCCCCATAGATTTTCTCTAGGTCGGTTTCAGTGCTTTTTCTGTAAACTTCTTCTCCAGATAGGTACCTCCCAGAGAGCTCTTACCAGCAGCCTACATCTGTTGGTCTTTTGTCAGTTCTCTTTGCTGCTCTGGGTAACTGTTCAAAATGTCTGATATCTATACCCCAAAACATCGGACCATTTCATTGGTTTAGTTGTCAAAACATTATTTTTTCAAATTTGATTGGATTTTGTTAACTTGGGACATAATTTAAACTGATTGGCCAAATTCAAACTTGTTTTTGCATCCTGGCAACACAGCTCTTAGCTTGTTATTTCAATCCACTGTTAGTTTTAGATTTGCCAGCACTCTCTGTGCTTCTCTAAGTCCTTGCTAGCTTTTTAATTCCCTTTCTTCATAACAGTTGGCATGTCCATTCTATGAGCTACAATGGACATTGATGGAGGGGTCAGCCTTGTTCTTGCTTTGTTTAACTGGTTATGTTTCTCAATTGTGAAAGATTGGAACTGCAATTTTCAATCTGACGAGATCAATGAGATGCAAATATGGAAAGAAGGCGAGATTATGAACAGGCCATCTAAGGTATGAGGACTGAATCAAGAAAGTACTTTTTCAGAGTGAGAGTCTGATATTTAGATAATTTCTCACATGATTAAGCTCTATCACTCACCATCATTCTCGGCGCGTCAGAGGAGAAAATTCTATCCTGAGTTTGGATTGTCCAAATGTCTGGCACATTTTTTATACTGGCAGCCTGGGAAGACTCTGGGGTAAATTTTCTGTTGGTTTTAATGGAATTTTCAATTTGCACTAGATGGATGTGAGAGTTCTTTATGCCACAAGATATAAACTTTACCCCTGAATTCCATTCTTTGGGATGAATTTTAACTTAAATTCAAAGGGGAAAATACCAGGTTTCCCTGAGTTGCTTATTCTGTCTATCTGTTCTTGTTTCCATTTTTTTCCAAATATTACAGTAGTTTGCCATTGCTTTCTGCAGAATGGCTGACCAGGAAACTTCCCCATTCTTACCACCTGCTATCAAGTGTACTGTATTGAAAGGATACATAGGCTAAGAATCCACTTGTTTGGCCATCTTACAAATACACATTCCATAATCAATAAGTTCTGCTGTGGGATTCAAAGCCTGTAGCTTCTGACCCAGAGGAATAAAACATCATCACTGTGTAAAAAAGCTTTCCTGAATTGCTAATTACATACACCTTTTTCCAAATCATAGTTCTGCAAGCAGTGCTGTAAGAAATGGAATAATTCATAGAACATCTTGAGTGTCTTGTAAATCCTGTAATGGAGGATACCACACATTTTAGTGTCAGCAAGAACCCTTTTTGGAGTCACTTTGATTAGACACGGGAAATGCCAATAAAATATTGAAATAAGCAAGAGATGATAGGGTGATGTTTTATATAGGCGAAAGTGAGGACTGTAGATGCTGGAGATCAGAATCAAGATTAGTGTGGTGCTGGAAAAGCATAACAGGTCAGGCAGCATCAGAGGAGCAGGAAAATCGATGTTTCGGACAGGAGCCCTGATGAAGGGCTTTTGCCTGAAATGTCGATTTTACTGCTCCTTGGATGCTGCCTGACCTGCTGTGCTTTTCCAGCACCACTCTAATCTTGGTTCTGATGTTTTACATGGCATTCTGGATTATTGGTTGATACTCATCATTAGGAACATCTTTACAACAGGCATTTAAGCTTTGCTGTGTGATGTAGAAAGAGCTATGAAAATGTAATGAGATACCACTGGGTATCAATGGCCATTTTGCATTGTGTTCTTCTCTAGAGATTCCAATAATTTTCTTTACTGGGATGTTAATTGCCCTTTAAATGTATACATGTGTCCATCTTGTATAGAATTTGTTAGGGAAGTCCTGAGCCCAGGCAAAGATTCTGGTGGGAGCTCATCCAGTTTCGAGAGTGTAGTGCTAGAAAAGCACAGCAGGTCAGGCAGCATCCGAAGAACAGGAGAATCAATGTTTCAGGCATATGAAACGTCGATTCTCCTGCCCCTCGGATGCTGCCTGACCTGCTGAGCTTTTCCAGCACCACACTATTGACTCTGATCTCCAGCATCTGCAGTCCTCACTTTCTCCTAGCTCATTCCAGTTTCACTGGCAAAACATGCCTTGTCTCACAATGCAGAGAAAATTTCCAACTGTCTCCAAAATTTTGTTATTTTTTAAAACAATTGGGCCTGACCGCTTTGGTTCTCCTAGTTTTGTTATCATTTTTCAAGTGCAGACATCCATGCCTTGAAAATTATGCCAAGTAGATTATCTATCATACCCCTTCAAATGTATCAAGTTTTATTTATTGTATTAATTTGTTTGAGACACGTTCTGAAGCACACACCATGCTCAAAAACAAGTAACATCCAGCTATAATTAACTTGTTCTTTGTATCTTCACTAGAATTAATTGCCATGTCACTAGGTCTCAGAATTATGGAAATTCAATTTAGAATGAAATCCTGCAAAACATTATAACAGCTCATTATTTATATAGCATTCTCCATATTAATTTTACTCTGGATCCAAATTAAGTTTATTTTTATCAGGTTAAAATTTGCGAGTGAGTGTCCATAATAAGCTTGATGTTTAATAAAATTATGAAACTGACCATAACAATACAGTTTTAAACAGTGATGGAAACATATTTTGTCTGAAATATGCTGTCATTTGTATATGAACATTTGTGAATTTGCAATGCCAGCATACTTCAGTGGTATTAACTTCAATATGGATAATCTATTGTGACCATGCTGTGCCTTTATGAGATGTGTTTTGTCCTGGTTTCTTTAAAAGAGAAATCGGGGGTGGGGGGGGGGTGTTTGTGTGGGAGACCAGGTACCGAGCAGTCTATGAGAAGATAAACAACTTGTGAACTTCTGATGCCTTATATGTTTTTTCAAAGTAGGAACATTGGAGGCAGCCTGAGTGGGTGTGGGTAGTCTCCCACACACAGATCCAGGGATTTTAATTTTTTTCAGCAGAAACTGCTGTTAGGATCTTGAAGAAGTGGAAGATATTTTTCCCTCTTTTGATTACAGCCAAAAGTTGGGATTTCTCTACCTAGGCTGCAGGATTGCATGCGAGACAAATCTGTTTCCTGAATTTGTCTTTTGCCAAGGGTATGTTTTTGGAATGTTACTGCACTGGAACAGTTAATTAGTAATAGTTACTGTATGTATTATTCTGTTAAGTTTTCTAATAGAGTTAAGTTATCCCAAGTTCTTCTTTCTTTTATTGTATTTTAACTATAATGTTGAATATGTTGTAGTTTGCTTAATGTTGAGTAGTTTGACCAATTGAATTACATTGGAAACATAGTGCCTGACATTTACATTTAAAATAAGAAAAAGTTAGGATCTAGGGGTATCTTGAGGGCGGGGGGTCTGATCTGGTCCATAACAATAGGGAATTTTAGGCAAATGAATGAGATATTTTTACATTTATTTAGTAGTTCGTCATTTAAATTAATGCAAATACAATAGAATAATTAGTAATATTTGTTTAAAGTCACAATCCAATCATGAAAATACAAACTATTTTTTTATTCCCCAAAATTTGGAAGATCCAGAAATTCAAATAAACCAATTTTAATTCTCAGTACAGTCTGTTTTGCTATAACGTGGTAGTTCCGTTCTTGCGCAATCCTGTGTTATAATAAAATTGGGTAACAGCAGCACCATTTACACTAATGGGGCCGGAATCACATTATACCCAATGCATGCTTTAAAGGTTTGTGCTTTAGAGACAGTGTCCTTAATTCATTAATCATGTTGTAGTGAATTTGCATTAACGAAATGCACGTTATAGCAGAACTACCTGTAATACAAATGGTTAATTTTATACATTCTATACCCATTAATTCATCAAATGTTTCTTTGAAAGTCCAGTTAAAGATGAAAGTCACCAACAGTTTTGTTAAATGCTTTGATTATACATTTTTATCTTTGTCTAGAGATATTATACAACTTTTTTTTAGTCATACCTACCTAAATAAATACAATGATGTAATTTATCAAGATTGTCGAAGGTCTTATCACAATTTCTGGGGCTTGAGTAGGTCAACAATTATAAAGCACAAGATAATACTGAATCAATTGGACCTTTTTCTGATCGTGACCTCAGTATTTCTGTCTGCTTCTACCCCAACTTTACACTTTTGCTGCTGGAACTCTCACCGCCTCTTCTGACTAGCCTCCCAGCTCAAAACTCTTGGTCCTACCAAATACTGTTGACTCTCATCAAATCCTCTGTGCTTGCTGATCTACATTGACTATGTTAAAAATCACATAAAACCAGGTTATAGTCCAATAGGTTTATTTGGAAGTAGTAGCTTTTGAAGCGCTGCTCTTTCATCAGGTAGCTAGTAGAGTAGGATCACAAAACACAGGATTTATAGCACAAGATCATAGTGTCATGCAACTGATACAATATATTGAACAAACCTAGATTGCTGTTAAGTCTATCATCTTTTAGAATGGGTTGCAAGTTTTGATTCATTAATATGTAAATCCAGAACTTCTTTCAAGTCACATTCTCAAGATACCTTAAGGTTTTATAAAAAAACCCGGTGATTTCAACAGTTTGCAGCCAACTCAAACTCAATAAATATCAGCAGGTAAGCAGTGGTTTCCTGATCCCTCACTGGGTAAGGCCTGGATGGATGCAGCCATATACAGATAATGAAAACCCTTCATTATAACTGCCGTACGATATTTATACCACTTTGTAATTTCATGTGGAATTTGTTCCTCGAAATCCTTCCACTATTTGCTGATCTATACACCAAGCAATGTAATTGCACCCTTCTTATTCATTGTCTGTAACCCAATCAATTTTGTCCTTGAACCTTCTGAAATGAAAAGCAGACAGATGTGAAATGGAAATTGGATCTGGCCTATTGCCTGTTCACCATCAAACAGCTTCATAATATGGTGGTCTGTGCCATGTTGATCAGCTCTGCATTAAACCATCTGCTGTGGCTCAGGAGGCCCACTCTGACAAGGAGATTCTGTTACTGCAATTTGTTATGACATGGGATAAACTCCTCTGCTAATTTAAACCAGCTACACAGAAAAGATTCACCTCGTGCTGTAAGCTGTTAAAATTCGAGAGGCAAAGACTTATCCCAGAGGTCACTATTTCAAGTAAAAACTAACAACTTTATTCTTTAAGTCCAATGGAGAATATTAAAGCAACAACCATTTACAACTCCTTTCTCTTAAACCTATCCTTTACCTCCCACTCTACCATATAAAAAAATCTCAATTAAGATTTACAAAAAAAATCAACTTTCAAAACCAGTCAGCTGTCGAATCTTCTCTTTGTATCTTCCTCTGCAGATTTTCCTCTGTCGTCTTTTGGACGTTCTGCTGCACAACCTTCTTATAGCCAGGTACCTTTCAGAAAGCTGTTCTTCTGGCAGTCTGTACTTGTTGGTGGCTTGGTAGTTCTCCCTCAACTGTTCAAAAATGCCCAGTATTATACCCCAAATCATCAGATCATTGAATTAGTTTTAATATTATCAAAATACTAAATTCAAACTTGATTTGAGTTTTGTATCTTGGGGTATAATTTAAACTGATTGGCTGAATTTGAATTTGTTTTTGTCTCATGGTAACCCAGCTGCTGCTAGCTGTTTCAACCAAATGTTACATTGCTAACTTGTTCAGAATACTTTGCACTGTATCAGGCAGGCCTTGCTAGCATTTCAACACTCTGAAAGGTACAGGATCTCTACATTTTCATTACAAATTGCTACAGAGGAAGACATTGGGCTGAGAAGCTTTACAATCCACTGACATCAGTTCTGTGTTTCTAAATCTCTGGAGAATTTGGAAACAATTCTGACAGAGATTACTAATGTGACCCATTCTCAGACTGGGCACATACAAATTGAACTCTCTGGCTTGATAAAAGGATGGATAAAAGTTGACTTTTTAAAATGAGAGAAACACAAATTAGAAGTTTGTTTCAACTTTAAAGAAATAAGCATTAAAACGTAACACAAAACATCTCTTGTGTCCACATACATATGCTCCTGCACGTTTACTAATAGTGACTTATCTGACTGTCCCTTTGTTTTCTTTGTGCCCTCTTCTTGGTTAGCTGAGTTTTTCATTTCTGCTTGCCTTTTCCAATGCCATTTCAAACAATCAGGTTTCAGAAACTGTGGCTGTCAGCGATTTTCTCCCAGTTGTCAGGGTCATTTTAGTCAATTCAATTCACTCCACATGATATATGAACATATGAATAAGGATCGGGGTAGTCATCTGACCCCTCAAGCCTGCTCCATCATTCAATAAAATCATGGCTAATTTAACTCACCTCAATTCCACATTTACACCAATCATAATAACATTTAAATCTATTATTTATCAGCAAGGTGTTTACCTTTGCCTTGTAAATATTCAAAGACTCTGCATCTATCACCATACGAAAAGAAAAGAGTTCAAAGACTCATATTCTCTGCGAGTCCTCAGTTCTCTCTTAAGTGGGTGATCCTTTATTTTGAAACTGTGACCGTTCTCTGAGATTCTGCCACAAGAGGAAATGTCCTTTCCATATCCAACCTTTCAATATTTTGTATGTTTCAGTCTGTTATGGACCAGACCAAACCCCATTTAAATATATTATGAAGATAGCCTAGATCCAAACTTTTTCTTATTTTAAAGACAGGTGCCAGGCATTGCATTCTGGATGACTCCATATTGCAGCATGGCTCTCATTGTAGACTGCTGTGTTTTTCTGAATGCATTCCTAACTGGAGCAATGAGTCATTGTTATGTGGTAACAATCACTCACTAGCTACCATTTTACTTGATTAGATTTGATTTGATTTATTATTGTCACGTACTGAGGTAGAGTGAAACGTGTTGCTTTATGTGCTGCACAGGCAGATCGTACCATATGGAGTGCATTAGGTAGCAGAACATAGCGGAATATAGTGTTACAAGCACAGAGAAGGTGCAGAGAAAGAGAGATCGACATTAACATCTGTTCAAAGGTCTGATAACAACAGGGAAGAAGCTGTTCTTGAATCTGCCTTCAAACATGCCTTCAAACTTTTATATCTTTGGTTCAACAAAAGAGAATGAAAGAGAGTATAATCGGGGTGGGAGGGGTCTTTAATTATGTTGGTTGCTTTCTTGAGGCAGTGAGAAGACCTGATAGGATGCCTTCTATGGTGCATCTATATAAATTGGTAAGGATCTTTGTGGACATGCTGAATTTCCTTAGCCTCCTGTGGAGGTAGAGGCATTGTTGTGCTTTCTTGACATGGGTGAACCAGGACAGATTGTTAGTGATCATCACTCCTAGAAACTTGATACTCTCGACCATCTCCACCTCAGCACCATTGATGCAGACAGGGGTGTGCCCTCCATTCTGCTTCCTGAAGTTAATGACCAGCTCCTTCATTTCGATGGAGAGACTGATGTTTTAACACCATGCCACTAAGCACTCAATCTCTTTCCTGTACTCTGTCTCATTGTCGTTTGAGGTACGACCTCCTATGGGGTGGCCTCAGCAAATGTGTAAATGGAGTTGGGGCAGAATTTGGTCACCCAGTCATGAGTGTATAAGGAGTACCGTGGGGGGCTGAGTACATAGCCTTGCAGGACACTGGTGTTGAGGATAATGGTGGAGAGGGTGTAGCTGCCTATCCTTATTGATTGCGATCTAAGAGTCAGGAAGTCAAGGATCTGGGAACAGTAATTTATCGTAAGGGGTCAAATACAGTTGGAATGTAGGAACTCTACAAAATGAAAGAATCTTGGCAGCTGCCCACATACCTGTGTGATGTTCTGCTTGAGCTTGCACACCAACTGCACATTGGGGAAGTGGAATCCTTGTCGCTTGATTCCATTGGTTACATTCAGAGGATGAGCACACATAGAAAAGTGCTTGCAGTCAATGGAATCTTACACTATGGGGGTGCCTGCAATCCATAGAAAACCTCATGCTGTCTCCACCTGCTACAATGATCTCGCTTATTAAAAAGCATGCTGTGAGGTGTTGTTTATAGTGGCAGCAATCTGAAATGAGCCAGATGTATAAAATTTAAAAGTCACAGGCAATACTGTCTTATACGTCTATGTTCGTGCGCGCAGCAGTTGACAGATTTCATTGTTGCGTTCGTTTGCAAAGAACAGATGTGTCGTGAGTTTGGGTAGGAGAATTGCTCCCTTAAGACCTTCTGGGGTTATAATCAGCTGTTGGGTGTTATCGAATCATGGAGTCATAGAGGTCCATAGCACCGAAAAAGACTCCCTGGCCCATTAAGTCTGCATAGGTCAAAAACAACCACCTAAATATTCTAATCGCATTTTCCAGCACTTGGCCCAGAGTATTGTATGCCTTAGACTTGCAACTGCACATCTAAACACCTCTTTAGATATTATGAGTATTTCAGGTTCTATTACACAGACAGTGAGTTGCAGATTCCTGCTACCCTCTCAAAAAAACATTACCTCACATCCCCTCGAATCCTCCTACTCCTTCCCTTAATCTATGCCTCCCAATCCACAAAGGGGAAAAGTTCCTTCCTGTCTACCCTATCAATGCCCTTCTTTACTTTATAAATCTTAACCATGTATTCTCCCCCACAACAAGTCTTCTCTGCTCCTCCTTCCTCTTCCATCAGCTGGTCCAGCTATGTGGCCACTCTGCATCTCCTTAGCATGGTCAATATTACAAAACTGTACTGCAAACTCACTTTCTATGGAGTACTCAAACTTTAGACAGGCTGTGGAAACTTCCAAAAAATGCATCCAATATAATAGGAACTAGAAGACAATGTCCAATAGCTAACCAATAAGTACTTCATAGTTCCATTAAATAGCACTGATTTGCAGGGATGAGGGTTCTCCACTCTGTTTAATTTGGGGTTCAGTTATGTAAAGTTAACACAGACCTTTAGCGGGAGCCTGGAATGTCAAAATGACAGTGGCAGCTACTGATAATGTAACACACACACAATTGTGTCTTCTTCTCACTATTATGCATCCTGCTGATGGTCATTAGGCACGCAAAGATGTAATCCCCTTTATGAAGGTGCTGTCCTACTTATTTCCTGTCGGAAGTGTGCACAAATTTCTTGGACCCTGTTATTTTTGAGTCTGTATGGCAGCCCACAAACTAAAAAGAGCTCCAAATGTATCCTTCACTGACTTCAACCTGAAAACTATGGATAATGTTGGCTTGGTAAAATGGCCAGTAGCAGCATATCTTTTAAATATAAACATTGTGAAAGATGTAAAATGGATGCTGCCACTCATTTTGCATTATCATGCAGCATTAAAAAAGGACTCGTATTGTGATCATGTATCAAAGAAAAAACTAGTTTAAGAACATATTTGCTGCTGTTTGAACTCCTTCTTCCCAGAGTAGGTTGTTCCTAGAGGCAAAAGCGAGGACTGCAGATGCCGGAAACCAGAGTTTAGATCAGAGTGGTGCTGGAAAAGCACAACAGGTCAGGCAGCATCCGAAGAGCAGGTAAATTGACATTTCAGGCAAAAGCCCTTCATCAGGAACCCCTTACACAACCATTAGAAATGTCCTGGGTTTCCTCCCAAATACAGTTTAATGGTGCATTTCACTGACATAACACCGGCTGTGTTCAATCCATTTTGAAAAGAGGGGTCAAATTGCTTTGGAAAATAGTCCACTCCAAAAAAAACAGTGCACTAACTGCAGCTGAAATGGGAGAAGTTCTCATGCACTTGCATCCCATTTTGACCAGTAGCCAATAGCCAGCTGGCAAGGATTCAGCAGATCTCAGGCACCATGACAGTAAGTCAAGTGACAATTCACCTTCCTGGGGAAACTAACAACATTGCAGTGATGAAGCCAAAAAAAAACGCTAGGCCTTGGCATTGCTGGCTGCAAAAGATAGCTGTAGCAATCAAAAACAGTGAGTCAACTGCAAGAAATGTCTGGCATGACCATGCCTAAATGTGTCATAACTGAGAGGAACTACAATCAAGAAACAAAAAGAAAATCATATTGCTCAATAACTTTACAGTCCACATGGAGGATACAAAGGGGTGAGTTCTGTATTTAACAGGCTGAGTTAGCAATTATTTAGCCCGGGACTTCAGTTCTTGACAGCATTGATCTCTAGAGAAAACATGATTAAAGAAAATCTGTTGATGGTGTTTATTGTGTCAATGGTAGAAGTAATATTGGGTCCAGGGAAGTTTTTCTATTATAATAGACCATCTTTTAAAACAAAGGCTATCAAAAGAAAACAGGAAATTAATGCAACGATTTTGAAATTGTAGAATTGGTAATTTGGCCTATAATGTCCGCGAAACACTGTCCAAATGACCATTTCACTTTGTGCCATCCTCTTGGCTACTCCCTGTGACCCAGCATGTTCTCCCTTTTCAAGTAAAAGTCTAACTCCATTCCGAATGGTTCAATTGAACCTGCCTCTGCCATACTCTACGGCGGTGCATTCTAGACCATAATCAAAGACTTTCTCTGATATCTTTACTTCTTTTGACATTTACTTTAATTCTTCATCCTTGAATGAGTTTGAACAGTTTCTTCCTATCTATTCTGTTCAAACCCTCCATAATTTTTAATGTCTTTATCTGACATCTTCTCAGGCTTCTCCAAGGAAAGCAGTTCTAAATTCTCCAGTCTATCTGCATGCTAATGCCTGAATCCAGTCTTTTGGATCTCTTCTGCAATCTCTTCAATGCCTTTACAGTCTTCCCAAAGAACTGGACACAAGACTCTACCTGAGATTGAACAATTAGCATAAACTCCTTGTCCCTAAACACATGTTAGTAAGACACAGGTACTATATGCTTTATTAACCAAACAGTCCTGCCACCTTTCACAACATATACACACAGACACCCACATCCTTCTGTTCCTACACCCCTTTTACAGTTGTACCCCTTATGTTGTACATGTTCTTTCTCAAAGTGAAATTCCTCTGCCACCAATCTGCTCATTTTACCAACTTGTCAATGTACTTTGAAGTTCCACACTATCCTCCTCATATCATCTGTAAATTTAGAAGTTTTGTCCTGTATGCCAAGTTCTAGGACATTAATATATAGTAAGATAGTCATACAATTATACAGCAGATTGCTAGTGAAGCATAGGTGGGCAGCGTGGTGGCACAGTGGTTAGCAATGCTGCCTCACAGCACTAGAGATCTGAGTTCAATTTCTGCCTCAGGCGACTGACTGTGTGGAATTTGCACATTCTCCCCGTGTCTGCATGGGTTTCCTCCGGGTACTCCAGTTTCCTCCCACAGTCCAAAAATGTGCAGGTCAGGTGAATTGGCCATGCTAAATTGCCCGTAGTGTTAGGTGAAGGGGTAAATGTCGGAGAATGTGGGTGGGGGGTCAGTGTGGACTTGTTGGGCCGAAGGGCCTGTTTCCACGCTGTAAGTAATCTAATCTAAAAAAAACAGAAAATCTCACTTAATTCTCCCAACCTGCTTTCTCTAAGGCCTCGATTCAATTTCCCAACTTTTCTGTTTCTGCTACATTTACTCTGACCATCTTATTGTCCACACGAGTACTTTTAATAATATGAATGTGACTTTTAACTTAACTTCCCATTTCATCAACAAAAGCTTGACCCCACAGTGACCTCAAACGTATCCGGTCGGTTTCCCGAAAGTTATGACAAGAGACCATCGATCTGAAGTCTTAGCTCTGTTCCTGTGCCACAGAAATGCTGCTTGACTTTAGTATTTCCAGCATTTCCTACTTTTATTTCATATTTTGACCGATACTATTTCCTTCTCATTAGGAAGGATTGTCCTGATTTAACTCATGTCGGGGGATTGGGACAATATTGTGCAACTACAGAGCTTTTATTTTAATTCTAGTGATTATCTTGAATAATTTTCTAAGATTTGTGTTGCATCTCCTCCTGTGTAATGTGAGGCAGCCATTATCCAGACTTCTCCTTATAACTAATGCATGGGAGCAGCATAAGTCTGTCTATTAATTTGCTTACTTTCTTATTTTGGTCAAGTCACCATATTACAGCAGATCCACCGGTATTTTCGAAAGGTGTATGGATTGTAAGACCGAGGAAGTCAAACGCCCACTACAAAACAGATGTGTGTCTTGGTTTCATCTGGCTTGGATTCTATTAATATTGGTAGAGAGGTTGGATTACTAATGCCTGTCATAGAGCGTGAAAATCTTTGGTCCAACCAGTCAATGCCAACCATAATCAGTCAATAAACTAGTCCCACCTGCCTGCACTTGGTCCATTTCCCTCCAAACATTTCTCATTCATGTACTTAACTAAATGTCTTTTAAACATTGCAACTGCACCCGCATCCATCACTCTCTCTGAAAGTTCATTCCACATGCAAACCACTCTCTGTGTAAAAAGATTTGTCTCAAGTCTTTTTTAAATCTTTCTCCTCTCACCTTAAATATATGTCCCGTAGTCTTAAAATCCACACCCTGGGGAAAAGACACCTGCCATTATATATATATCCTTCATAATTTTATAAACCTCTATAAGGTAACCCCTTAACTTCCTACGCCTCAGTGAAAAAAGTCCCAGCCTATCCAATCTTTCCTTATAACTCAAATTCTCCATTCCCAGCAACATCCTGGTAAATATCGTCTGAGCCCTCTCCTTAAGAATATCCTTCATATAACAGACACACATGCACTCTCTCTCTTTCTCACACGCATGTATATACACACACATACACACTCTTTCTCTCTCTCTCCCTCACGTGCACGCACACACACATATATAGAAGTCTATGGGGTGAATTTGCGTGGGCAGTCCACACCAATAACTCAGTACAAAGATTTGGGAATTACAGAGCATGTTAATTGTTTATTGGAGAAACCTGAAAATTCCCTTGGCAATGAATGATCATCCCCAGGGCTTGGGAAGGGACGACAATTAGTTCCACTTTTTCTGAGTATCTGAATGGTCTGCATACAGGAGCAGGGTGTTCATTAAGCTTTAGGATTCAGAGAAAATTCAGTGCGCTTTACAATATTACAATAGCTAAGGCCTTCAGAAATGAATTTTAATCCAGTGGATATGAAATATTACAGAAGAGAAGGAAAGAAAGAGTGAAGTGGTTCAGGTAAGATTATAGTTAGTGATGGAAAACCACATGGCAATGGAACTGTTAGAGTGCATTTCTCCAAGGTTAATTGGCATTAATTATTGTTTAAACTATCTGTAAAGAAAATGATGGAGCATCATGTACTTTGTATTTACATATTGGAAAGTTACAAGGAGCAGGTTCCCAAGATGGTGATGGAATAGGATGCTTCAGCTGGAGCTGGACCACTCTGCTCATTCTTCTTGTTTTTCTTCTCTTTTACTCACTTCTTTGTTTTGTTTTATTCTTCTCTCCTGGCCTCCGGTCAGCTCCTGGCCTCAAGTGTGACTCCAGGACTCCGGTTCAAGTCTTGACCTCCAGTTTGACTCCAGGCCCTCCCAGCCTGGTATAGTGGCCTCCTAGCCTGGTATAGTGGTCTCCCAGCCTGGTATAGCGGTCTCCCAGCCTGGTATAGCGGCCTCCTAGCCTGGTATAGTGGCCTCCTAGCCTGGTATAGCGGCCTCCTAGCCTGGTATAGCGGCCTCCTAGCCTGGTATAGCGGCCTCCCAGCCTGGTATAGCGGCCTCCTAGCCTGGTATAGCGGCCTCCTAGCCTGGTATAGTGGCCTCCTAGCCTGGTATAGCGGTCTCCCAGCCTGGTATAGTGGTCTCCCAGCCTGGTATAGTGGTCTCCCAGCCTGGTATAGTGTTCTCCCAGCCTGGTATAGCGGTCTCCCAGCCTGGTATAGCGGTCTCCCAGCCTGGTATAGCGGTCTCCTAGCCTGGTATAGCGGTCTCCCAGCCTGGTATAGTGGTCTCCCAGCCTGGTATAGCAGCCTCCTAGCCTGGTATAGCGGTCTCCCAGCCTGGTATAGTGGTCTCCCAGCCTGGTTTAGTGGTCTCCCAGCCTGGTATAGCGGTCTCCCAGCCTGGTATAGCGGTCTCCCAGCCTGATATAGCGGCCTTCCAGCCTGGTATAGCAGCCTCCTAGCCTGGTATAGCGGCCTCCTAGCCTGGTATAGCAGCCTCCCAGCCTGGTATAGTGGCTTCCCAGCCTGGAAGACCACTCTTCTGAACATTTTATTTCTCTATTTTCAGAGATCTTGTAACTGAAGAAGATGTACCTGGGTACCTTTGTATCTAAGATGTGCTGTAAGTAGCAATGTATAAACTTTTTACTGTACTCATTTGAGTACATATGACAATAAAGTTATTCAATTCAGTTCAAATCAATTCAATTCAAGGCAAATAAGAGGCTGACTGAACACAGACAAGCCAGTACAGAAGAAGGGAATGAGGCTATTTGTTCTGAAGGTCAATTTGGCATTAGAGGGACATATATGCAAGAATGGGCCATTGAATAGATGAATATCACCAAAACTATGAGAGCAGGGAATGCCACCAGCAAATACAAACATTGTCTAAATATGCATGATGAGGGTCAAAAGGCAGAATCTATTGATTGTCAACATGAGCTAAATATGTGGAGGTCCAAAAAACACAGCATAAGATTTGAAACTGGCACAAGGAACTCATTTTGTAGGTGTGGAGATCTTGTAGTATTAGTCCAGAATGAGACAGAAGACCAAGTAAAATCATGTTTTGACAAGGTTGCTAATATCATCGCGAAATTAACATTGATTGTGACATTTTAGTAGCTACTAAAAATGTGAAATCAAATAGTTAAGGACTGCCAAACAAAAAGTATTGGAAGCTGGGAAGAATTTGATGTATGAAGGACAGGCAGCCTTATTGTACAGATGGATGAGTACAGAAAAAGTGCTTCGTGAGAATACATACATGGGTAAAGCCAGACTAATAGTTCAGGTTTTGAAGCGAGACAAAGATTAAAATGCTGATACCCTGGGGAAAAGTGAACCGAAAGATTTCCTCAATGGAAACAGAATGTGCTGAGAGAGAGAGAGAGAGAACGAGAGAGAGAGAATGAGAGAGAGAGAGAGAGAAAGAGACACAGAGAGAAAGAGACACAGAGAAAGAGAGAGACACAGAGAGAGACAAACAGAGAGACAGACAGAGAGAGAGAAACGGAGAGGCGAGAAAGGAACTTCTGATGATAAGCTGAGAGAGGTAGGATGTTAATGAAAAATATAAATGTTCAATAATGGGTTGATAATTATTAAACTCAATGTCGAGTTTTGAAGGTGTAAGAGGCCCAGGCAGAAAAAGAGGGTTGTTCCCCCAACTTGCATTGAGCCTTGCTGGAGCACTGCAGTAAGAGAGAGAAACGGAGAGGCGAGAAAGGAACTTCTGATGATAAGCTGAGAGAGGTAGGATGTTAATGAAAAATATAAATGTTCAATAATGGGTTGATAATTATTAAACTCAATGTCGAGTTTTGAAGGTGTAAGAGGCCCAGGCAGAAAAAGAGGGTTGTTCCCCCAACTTGCATTGAGCCTTGCTGGAGCACTGCAGTAAACCAGAGAAAGAAATGTTGGGATGGAAACAGAGTAGCATAGTTCTCCTCTGGAAAAGTAACCCCAAGCTTCCAGTTGCCTTCAGTCCAAACACCATTGTGTTCCCATGCCAATATTTCTATCTCTGATCTACTGCACTGAGGAACATTGGACAGTATTCACATCTTTTTTAATGAATAAAAATAGATACTTGGTGATCAATTTGTTATATTCATCATAAAACCATGCAATGACATCTAATGAAGAATACAGCATTAAAAGACTTGGCACCAACCACAAAATCATATATCCGCCTTAATAATATACATTAGAGCCAAGTTAACGTGTGGCATTTTAATTGGCTTTACCAGAATGTGAAAAACAAAATAGGA
This sequence comes from Chiloscyllium plagiosum, assembly GCF_004010195.1. NCBI lineage: Eukaryota > Metazoa > Chordata > Chondrichthyes > Orectolobiformes > Hemiscylliidae > Chiloscyllium > Chiloscyllium plagiosum. The sequence continues at coordinate 33,888,814 of NC_057740.1, forward strand.
ATTAAATAGCCTGAAACTTTAACTAAGGAGTATTTTGTTCCCAACTATGTACACATGTACATATATACATTGGCAGCAGGACGAGTTCCCAGTTACTTTCTTAGTTAATGTTTAACATGCTGTGAAAATGCAAGCATGTGGTACTCTGCAATATATATCTTAAAAGACTTCTTACCATACATTTTGGATGTCTTGCAGGAAGTTGTAAACTCTGTAATCTGTACATCCATAGTGTGAAATCCGTTCTAATTAGTAGAAATCCTATTTTCTTTCTCTTTGTGCCTGTTGCAAGTGTAGGGTTGGTTAAGCTGTTTGAAGAAGCCAGAATCTCTCTCCATCTCTGACTGAAGGAGTTTGCAATATATCATTTACAGTAACTTATCTACAATTCTTTGAGGAGATCACATATCTCTTTCTCCAAATGGTCCCAACTGTCATGACTAATTGAACAAGAGAGTGTAAAGCAGAGATTAAACCCAGTAAAGATCCAGTCATTGACCGTGGGTACTTTAGCAATTGAGCCATTTCAGCTATGTGTTCAGTTGTCTAACACTGACACAATAAATCCTCCCAGTCAGATCCCCCAATGAGATCATCAGCTGTCACTGTTTAAACAAATGGAATCCCAAAATAAACAGAAGTAGAAAGCTAAAACAGAAACCTAAGAGGAAATCAAAATCATTCTGACTGCTTTCACAGAATTATGTGGGGAAAATCCTGCTGCAGTGTTTGGACTATTTTGTGTAACATTAGGGATGAACTTTTAAATCCAAATATGCAGCAGCACAAAAAGACTCATTAACATATTCAAAAAAGTTTTTCTTTCTACCAGCATTTTCTCCTGAAGAATTCATGCCAATGGAGTAAGATTCTATAGATGCTGGTCAGCTTCTGTCTCTTTGCTCATATCCAAGACAGAACAAATGATTCAAGTTCTCGGTGAGTTCATCTGGTATGCTATCATACCTCCATGTTATCAAAAATTATCTTCACGGCTTGAGCTGCAAGAGAAGGCTTACATGTTGATGTCCATAACTGAATCATGGAGATATGCAGGCCTTCTTAAAGGAACAATGACATTTTACTAGTTAGGTCCAAAACAGAGACATTATCTGATAGAAACACAGGAACAGTAATAGGTCATTCAGCCCCTTGTGTCTGTTTCACCTTTTAAAGAGATCACGGCCTAACTCCAGATACCTGCCTCTGGCCCATATCTCCTCATCATTTCTTTCTGAAAATAACAGTTTGAGGCACAGTAGTGATTAAGAAGACATATGGGATACCTACCTTTATTAGCCAAGACATAAAACTTAAGAGCAGTGAGGTTATACTGGAATTGTATGCAGTTCTGGATTCCACATTTTAGATGCCGTGTGATTGTGCTGGAGAGGGTGCAGAGGAGATTCACAGGGATTTTAACTAGGCTGGACAGTTTTAGTCATGAAGAGAGATTGGACAGACTTGGGGTGGTGGGGGGGAGCGGGGAGACATGATGGAGATATATAAAGTCATGAGGAGCCCAGATAGGGTAGTCAGGAAGAGACTTTTACCCTTGATGGGGGGATCAGTGAGCGGGATCATAGGATTATGTAAGGTGCAAGATGTTCAGAGGAGATGTGAGGAAAAGTTTTTTCACCCACAGGGTGGTGGGGAATCTGGAATTCAAATCCTTAAAGTGTGGTAGAGGCAGAAACTCTCTCAATGTTTGAGAAGTATTTAGATGTGTACTTAGAGTTATAGAGTTACAGAGCTGTACAGCATGGAAACAGACTCTTTGTCTAATTCGTCCATGCTGACCAGATATACAAAATAAACCTAGTCCCATTTGCCAGCATTTAGCCTTTGTATTCATATACCCGTCCAGATGCCTTTTAAATACTGTAATTGTACCAGCCTTCACCACTTCCTCTGACAGCTTATTCCATACATGCACCACCCTCTGTGTGAAAGATTTGTCCCTTTTAAATCTTTCTCTTCTCATCTTAAACATATGCCCTCTAGTTTTGGACTCCCCTACCCTTGGGAAAAGACCTTGATGATTCACCCTCTCCGTGCTCCTCATGATTTTATAAATCTCTATGAGGTCACCCCTCAGACTCCGAACCTCCAGAGAAAATAACCCCAGCCTATTCAGCATCTCTGTATAGCTCAAACACTCCAACTCTTGTAAATCTTTTCTGAACACTTTCAAGTTAAACAATATCCTTCCTACAGAAGGGAGACCAGAATTGCATGCAGTATTCCAAAAGTGGCCGAACCAATATCCTGTACAGCCACAACATGACCTCCCAATTCCGAACGTCAATGTACTGACCAATAAAAGCCAGCATACCAAACACCTTCTTCACTATCCTGTCTACCTGGGACTCCACTTTCAAGGAACTATGAACCTGCACTCCAAGGTCTCTTTGTTCAGCAACACCTCCCAGGAACTTTCCATTAAGTGTCGAAGTCCTGCTCTGATTTGCCTTTCCAAAATGCAATAGCTCACATTTATCTCAATTAAACTCTGTCTGCCACTCCTTGGCCCATCGGCCCATCTGATCAAGATCTCATTGTACTCTGAGGTAATCTTCTTTGCTCTCCACTATACCTCCAATTTTGGTGTCATCTACAAACTTACAAACCATATCTCTATGTTCACATCCAAATCATTTATATCACTTATGAAAAGAAGTGGGCCCAGCATGATCCTTGTGGTACACTGCTGGTCAGAGGCCTCCAGTCTGCAAAGAAACCCTCTACCACCACCCTCGGTCTTCTACCTTTGAGCCAGTTCTGTATCCAAATGGCTATTTCTCTCCATATTCCATGTGATCTAGCCTTGCTAACCAGTCTATCACAACGACCCTTGTTGAACACCTGAAGTATGTAAAGATCACGTTCACCACTCTGCCCTCATCAATCCTCTCCATTACTTCTTCAAAAAACTCAAGTTAGTGAGACACCATTTCCCACTAACAAAACCATGTTGACTATCCCTAATCAGTCTTTGCCCTTCTAAGTACATGTAAATCCTGTCCTTCAGGAGTTCCTCCAACAAATTGTCCACCACTGATGTCAGGCTCACTGGTCTATAGTTCCCTGGCTTTTCCTTACCACCTTTCTTCAATCGTGGCACCAAGTTCGGCAACCTCCAGACTTCCAGCACCACACCTGTGATTATCAATGATGCAAATATCTTAGCAGGGGGCAATCAATCACTTCCCTAGCTTCCCACAAAGTTCTAGAGTATACCTGATGCGCTCCTGGAGATATATCCATCTTTATGTTTTAAGATGTCTAGCGCCTCCTTTTTTCTAATAAGGACATTTTTCAACATGTTGCTATTTATTTCCCCACATTCTCTATCTTCCACAGTCTTCTCCACAGTAAACACTGATGCAAAATACTCATTTGGTATCTCCCTATCTCCTGTGGTTCCACACATCGGTGGAGTTGATAATCTTTGACGGGCCTTATTCTCTCCTGAGTTATTCTTTTGTCATTAATGTATTTGATTAATCCCTTTGGATTCTCCTTAACCTTATTTGCCAAAGCTATCTCATGTCCCCTTTTTGCCCTCCTGACTTCTCTTTTAAGTATACTCCTACTGTCTTTATACTCTTCTCGGGAATCACTTGATTCCTGCTGTCTATACCTGACATATGCTTCCTTCTTATTCTTGATCAAAACCCCAATTTCTCTAGTCACCTAGCATTTCCCACACCTACCAGCCTTGCCCCTCATTCTTTCCATTTTCCAGCTGTCCCTTTATCTGCAAACCTTTTGGAACAGTGGGGCAGCACGGTGGCAGTGGGGCCGCATGGTGGTGCAGTGGTTAGCACTGCTGCCTCACAGCACCATGGACCTGGGCTCAATTCCAGCCTCAGGTGACTGTCTGTGTGGAGTTTGCACATTCTGCCTGTGTCTGCATGGTTTTCCTCTGGTTGTTCGGGTTTCCTCCCACAGTCCAAACATGTGCAGGTTAGGTTAATTGGTTAATAAATTGTCCACAGTGTTCAAGGATGTGCAGGTTAGGTACATTAGTCAGGGGTAAAAATAGAGTAGAGGGGGAATGGGTCTGGGTAGGTTACTATTTGGAGGGCCGGTGTGGACGTGCTGGGCCGAATGGCCTGTTTCCTTACCATAGGGATTCTATGATACTGCCTCTGGACTCTAGTTATCTCATTTTTGAAAGCTTTCCATTTTCAGCTGTCCCTTTATCTGTGAACTTTTGAAAGTTTTTACCTAATATCAAAACTGGCCTTTCTCCAATTTAGACCTTTAACTTTTAGATCCAATCTATCCCTTTCCATCACTATTTTAAAACTAATAGAATTGGTCACTGGCACCAAAGTGCTCCCCCAAAGACACCACAGTCACCGACCCTGCCTAATTTCCCAAGAGTAGTTCAAGTTTTGCACCTTCTCTAGTAAGTACATTGACATACTGAACCAGAAAATTTTCTTATACACACTGAACAAATTCCTGTCCATCCAAGCCCTTAACACTATGGCAGTTCAATCTATGTTTGCGAAGTTAAAATCCCTTACTATAACCACCCTATTATTCTTACAGATAACTGAGGTGTCCTTACAAATCTGTTTCTCAATTTCTGGCTGACTATTGGGGGGGTCTATAATGCAATCCCAAAAAGGTGATCATCCTTTTCTGATTTCTCAGTTCTACCCAAATAACTTCCCTGGACATATTTCCAGCAATATCCTCCCTAAGTATAGCCTCAATGTTATCCTGAACCAAAAACACCACAACATGTCTTCTCGTTCCCCCTTTTCATCCTTCCTATAGCATTTACACCCTGGAACATTAAGCTGCTGGTCCTGTCCATCTCTGAGCCATGTTTCTTAATTGCTATGGTATCCAAGTTCCATGTTCCAAAACAATGCCCTGAGTTCATCTTCTGTACCTGATAGACCTCTTGCATTAAAATAAATCCAGTTTTATGTCTCAGTCCTATCTCATTCTCTGCTTTGTTCCTGCCTCAACTGACTGTTTGACTTAACTCCTTTTCCCATTGCACCAGTTTCAGACTGATCTCTTTTCTCACTGTATCCCAGCACGCCTCTCCTCCCTCACACCTAACTCCCCAATTAGTCTAAATCTTTACGAGCTCAGCAAATCACCCCTTCAGTATAATAGTCCTCTTCCAATTCAGGTGCATCCATCCTTTTTATACATGTCATTTCTACCGCAGAAGAGATTCCAATGATCCAAAAATGTGAATCCTTCTTCCCTGCACCAGCTCCTCAGTCACACATTCATCTGCTCTATCCTTCTATTTCTACCCTCACCAGCTCACGGTACCAGGAGTCATCCAGATATTACTACCCTTGAAGGCCTACTTTTTAAATTCCTGCCTAACTTCCTACATTCTATCAGAATCTCATCCCTTTCTCTTCCTATGTTGTTAGTTTCAATGTGTACAAATGACCTCCTGCTGGTCCCTCTTTCAGATACCCTTGATCTTGGCACCAGGGAGGCCACACGCCATTCTGATGTCTCTTGTCGGCTGCAGAAACATCTGTTTGTGCCTCTGACTAGAGTCTTCTGTCACAATTGATTGCTCGGAACCTGACATACCCCTCATTACAGTAAAGCCAGAAACCTGGCTGTCAGTGCAACATTCCCCTGAGGGTGCATTACCTGCTACATTTTCCAAAACAGCATACTTGTTTGAGATGGGGATAGCCACAGGAACTCCTGCACTTTCTCCCTTCCACTCCTACCTTTCCTGGAGGTAACCCATCTAACTGACTCTATCTTCCTGCAATTGCCATCCATCACATACCTTAACTTCTGTAAATTCCTCATTTTCTCTAACTCCAACTGATTCATGTGATCCATTAGGATTTGCAACCAAACACACTTCCTGCAGACATAATCATCAGTAACATGGAAACTGTCCCTAATTTTCCACATCTGACAGGAAGAACACATCACTCCACTCAAGGCCATCTTGCACCTTAACAATCTACAGATCTAGAGAATAGTGCAACCTTACTGGTCTATAAAACATTGCTGCAGTTTAACTTAGTACCTATGTTTTACATTTTTAAAGCTTAATCAAGAGACAGATCTCCATAAAACATATAATCAAAAAAGAATACACTCTCCTCACTATTGTAGATTTAGGGGAAAAACGCAGTAAAATTAAACTTTAAAACTAGCTATTTAGTTGCTCCCCCACACAGATTTCTCCAAGGTCAGCTGTGAATTTCACTGTTTGTTTAATTTTCTTAGAACAAACTCAGATGCCCAAAGATACTTGAAACCAAACAGCAGAGGCAGTCAGTTCTGAGGTCAAGGCATACAAGGGCCATGTGCTGGAAAATGGGATTAGTATAGTGTTACAAAGTTGAAAGCATGTATGGTCACTTTAAGATAGAAAGTGCTTTTCTGAATTTAAAGTGCAGACACATTTGCCAGCAAAAGGTCAGGCTGTTCCAAAAGTAACAATTGGCTGATAAAGGATACCTGAGCTTCTTTGTTGTTTCGATAACAAATCAAACTTTTCCAAATTGTTTAAATTATACCCAGGATACCAGGAGCCAATTGAAATTTATTATTTTGACACCTGGAAACCAATCAAATTACAAGAGCTGAATGTGTCATGGATGGTACATAAACCCGGTATTTTGCAAATTAGAGGGAGAACAACTGCCATCGAAGAGCAAGTAACTGCTTTAAAGTCGGAGAGCTAACTGCCCATCTCACGTCCTGCAATCAAAGAAATTAGAGAACATTCTTAGGTTTATGAATAGTTTTTGTTTAGTGTTCACTATTAAAGTTAGGAAAATAAAGTGTTATTTTCTTTAAATAGTGGAATTTAGGAGTTCTCTGTCACTCATATTTTAACAGATAATGAGGCGAGGTGAGCTTTTCTGGATATTTGGTTTAATTAACAGAGGGGTTCTCCTCTGTGTCGTAACAATACATGCGTTTTCCAGACTGGCACAGACTTGATGAGCTGAAGGGCCTTTATCTGTACTGTAGACCTCTATGACTCTATGACAGTATGAGTAAGTTGAAACATGACATGTTTTTCTGTAATTACTTTAATGTAATAAATAAAGGAACATAATCAGACAAAATTGATGCCTAACCAAAGAAGCCAGTAATAAGCTAAAAGTGTGGCCAGGGAGATAGATTTCAAGGCATATCATAAGATTGGGAGAGTGTGATGAAGACAACTGGAAATGGAATTCTAAAACGTGAGACCTAGATAGTTTAAGGCACTATTGGTGGTGGTGAAGATTAAGATGGGGAACGCTGGAGTTGGAGGAGCAAAATGTCTGCAGAGGATTTTAGGGCTGGAGGAGGTCACAGAAATAGACTGAAGTGAGGTCATGGAGATAGACTGGTGAGGTCACAAAGGTAGACTGAAGTGAGGTCATGGAGGGATTTGCAAAAGGGCACAAATGATAAAATCAAGGGTCGCAATTGTCCCCTCCCTGAAATTGCGACAATAATGGTGAGCATGCTGACTTAATTGGGTGAGAGTCTAAAAAAATCAGATTCTGATTATTGAATTAATCTGTTTTAAGTAACTTCTTCCTCCTTAGATGGTAAGATCAAATTCTCACCATCAGGTGCCAAGAAACATATCAGCATGTATTTGCATCTCATTAATCACGCAACTCACTTTGCTAATGTTTTCTTCCCAACTGACTTCTGCCCAATCTCGAAACTCCCTTCAAAAACATGCTGATGGAAACTGATTCAATTCTATTCTGTTGGATCGTCTGCCTGGACTCTGGATCAATTCACCACTGTGCCAGCCATCTTCCTTCTCTTCACTTTAGATGGAACCACTCCAGCTGCAGTTGGTCCCTCCTTGGTCTATGGTAAAGAGCAGCCAGTAACCTTTGGCTCAAGGTCGATCTTTAGGACAGAGTGAAAAGCAGCCAAGTTTCTGGCTCAGAGATAGAACTTCAGAACAGATGGAAAGGCAGGTATTCAGGCAAGTTGTCCTGCTAACTCAGTCCAGGGTGGGATAGCTGGGGAGGGGGTCTGCAGTCAGAGTGGAGAGGTTGATCTGAGCATTTTTCAGCTGTGATTCATTAAGTCTGTGACATACTCAAGTCTGGGTCACATTGTTTCTGGTTGCAGAGGGAATGGTAACAACTATTGGAGGCAATTGCAGACAGCAGAATGGGACCTGGTAATTTATCATATGAGCTTCTGTGGTCTTGAAGTGGCTGTTAAGGCAAGTAATGGTGAATTTGGCTTGGAAATTGGTGTGGGTGCTGGATCAGCAAGTACATTGGAACCTTAACAGTCATGTTTTGCAGCGGTGCCTTAAACTGCCTAGGTATAAAGGTCGGTCCATTTATGATAATGCAAAGGGGCTTAACTGAATCAGGGTTATCAGAGGCACAAGTATAGGAACATACTTATTAAGAGTGAGGGATAAATCATGGGTCACGGTAGAGCATGCAAGTCACACACATGAATGCAAATTTGTAACCTTGCCATTTGGGTCAAAAATCAACTGCACAGTATGGGCTCAATGTGCAACAAACAGCATCCAAACTGGGTGGGGTTAACAACCATGTTTCCAAAGAAAGCAAAATGTAGCTTTGGAATGTGGGCCTTCTAAGGGGCTATAGCAGTCATCATGACTCCAATGATTAAACAATGCTATTCATTTGTTTTCAATTCGCAGGTCATCTGAATGTCAACATTCGTCCGAGTATCCAATTCTGAAATACACTTATGAAAGAATAAATGTGAGTAAATTCTGGCAACTAATTGCCAAAAGTATCAACAACTCAATCTTCTCAGTTGTCCTTGCCACATAGGTCTGGACATTGTTCTTATCAACTTGTTCAGATTGTTATGACACACCTGTGAAGCAGGTGGGACTTGAATCTAGACCACTTAGACCACAGATAGGGACATTCACACTGTGCCACAACAGCCCCCACCACATAATTCCAATGACTGTAAACCAACATGTTACAGCTGCTCTATCCTTACAAGCCACAAGAAGACTGGAAAAAAATGACTACTGAGATAGAATGGGGGGTCGGTGGTACTGACAGTTATTTCATATCAAAGGAATATGTATATACATATATAATATATATACACACATTTTAAAAAAAAACTCATTTGTGACTGTAACTGCCAGATTTTTCAGATCTGTGCTAGATATCCAAGGAGCCACTGTGAATCGTATGCACTGTCCTTCTCCGGCCAGCTCAATGACTCTGTCCTCAAGAGTTCAGAAACTTCATATCCAGCTGGACTTTTAATGTGGTAGCAGAGCCTTTGAGCCCAGTAGGTCACACCAGTAACATACAATTTGCCAAGTAACTTGCGTAACATCTCGCTTACGTACACAAAGAGCTAAAAAAAAGTGTTCGGGTGAGATAAATTGCTCTAGCCATTGGTTGATATGACACCAACCAATCACACTTTTTCAATAATTTACATTCAAATAGGAAAATTTCATCTGAGTTGTTGGTGGACCAGGAACCAGTGAAGGCCAGCAAGTGAAGAGCTTTTGACTGTATAGAACAGTCCAAATTAGGAATCCAAGTCAGAAAGTTGTAAGTTCAAGGCACACTCCAGGTACTTGTCTGTAGTAAAGATTGGCACTTTTGTATCACATTTACAAGGTGTGGACTGTCAAAGGTGCTGCCTTATTGCTAAGCCCATATATTTCCCACTCACATCAACATAAAAGATCCTAAGTTACTAGCAAGTTTTGAGAAGATTTGTAGCTCAGGTTGAGGTTCTGAATGTAGGTTTGTTCGATGAGCTGGAAGGTTCATTTTCAGATGTTTCATCACCATACTAGGTAACATCATCGGTGAGCCTCCAGATAATTCCTAGAAGCATGGCATTCTAACAGGAACCCTATCAACAAACACATTGACTTGAATCCCATTTACCACCTCCTGAGAAAAAGAACAGGAAATGACATCACCAACCCAAGGAAACCTAAACGTACAAATAGAAAGCAGGCCATGCCACCATTGCTTCATCCGGACGTTCACCGATGATGTTACCTAGTATGGTGACGAAACATCTGAAAACGAACCTTCCAGCTCAGCGAGCAAACCTGCATCCAGATCCTAAGGTAATTCCCAAAAAAGGTCAACAGAACTCTTCTTGGTGTTCTGGTTAACTTTTAACCTTGATCAATTGTACTAATACAGGTTAATTAGTCATTATTACATTGGTGGTCTTGTGGGATCGTGCTGTGCAGATTTTTGATTGCTCTGCTTTTTAAAATGAAAAAAAGACAGTGATCACACTTCAAAAGTACTTCACTGATTTTAAAGTGCTTTCCGATGTCCAGAGGTCTAGAAATGCAAATTGTTTTCTTTGATAATTTTTCTGTAGAGAGGTGTTCACAGAGAATCTTGCAAAATTGCCATTCAGCTGTTGTTCAGAAAACAGAAACTGCAAAATAAGGCAAGAGAATGAATAATTAAAACTATGAAAAGATATCTGAATTGTTTGCAAGGATGAATTAATCTACTTAGTAAGTACATTTTAATTTATAGTAAATTAATTATGTCTGACACTACAGTGTAATTAGAATGAACTGAATGAGAGAAATGTTGCATGAATTCCAGCTTCACACGAAGATTATTTGTGTTCAAGTACTTTTAAGTTAATTTATATTAAGTATATATTAAATTGGTCAATTTAATGAGTTGAAGCCCATCAGCATGGAAAGAAATTGATTAAATAGTAATGATGAATTGATTTATATCATTTCAGAATTGGAAAACTATTTATTTCTAACTATTAAAATTTAAGTGGTGTGTTTGAATTTTCTGTTACTTAATAAGAAATTAATGCACTAGGAATCAATTAGATTTATTACTGATGAATATGAAATGCTGCACATTGAATTTAGTAAAGCAAATTTATTGACATTTTGGTGTGAAAAACCTCAAAGGAAATATTTCATTTCAATATATGACCTTGCCCAAAGCATAATTTTACAGTAGGGTGACAATTTGAAGATGTTAATTCAGGATTTTTATGTAAACCTATAATTCTTTAGAATGATTTTAGACATGAATTGTGTTAAATTTATCATTGTTGTTTCAAAATAATAAATTTCCAAAAATGACACTAATTCAATAATATTAATTGAAATGTATCAAAATGTTCTTTCTCTGTCTGCCCTCCATCCATTAAAGCTCTTTCTTTCACCCTGCATCCTGAGTTAGCTCTATGAATTCTATTACCTTAACTTGACCTGGCATTTTCTTCTTCTTGTTGATGTTTATAGTGTCACAGACTCCGAGAGATGTACAGCTGGAAACAGACCCTTCGGTCCAACTCATCCATGCTGACCAGATATCCTAGATAAATCTAGTCCCATTTGCCAGCATTTGGCCCATATCCCTCTAAACCCTCCTTATTCATATATCCATCCAGATACCTTTTAAATGTTGTTTTTGCACCCGCCTCCACCACTTCCTCTGGCAGCTCATTCTATACTCACACCACCCTCTGTGTGAAAAAGTTGTCCCTTAGGTCCATTTTAAATCTTTCCCTTCTTACCTTAAAACTATGCCCTCTAATGTTGGATTCCCCCACCCTAGGGAAAAAACCTTGTCTATTTACCCTATCCACGCCCTTCATGATTTTATAAACCTATAAGGTCACCCTCCAGCCTCCGACGCTCCAGGGAAAATAGCCCCAGCTTGTTCAGCCTCTCCCTATAGCTCAAACCCTTCAACCCTGGCAACATCCTTGTTACCCCTTTCTGAACCCTTTCAGGTTTCACAACATCCTTATGATAGTGTGGAAACAAGAGTTGCATGCAGTATTCCAAAAGAAGTGGCCTAACCAATGTCTTGTACAGCTGCAAAATGACCTCCCAACACTTATACTCAATGCATTTGACGAATAAAGGCAAGCATACCAAATGCCTTCTTCACTATCCTGTCTACCTGTGACTGTACTTTCAAGAAACTATGAACCTGTGCTCCAAGGTCTCTTTGTTCAGCAACACTCTCCAGGACCTTACCATTAAGTGTATAACTCCTGCTCTGATTTGCCTTTCCAAAAAGCAGCACCTCACATTTATCTAAATTAAGCTCCATTTGCCACTCCTTGGCTCATTGGCCCATCTTAGCAAGAGTATGGTAACCTTTTTTGCTGTTCACTAAACTTACAAGTTTTATGTCCCATCTGCAAATTTACTAACCATACCTCCTATGTTCACATCCAAATCATTTATATAAAAGCTAGTCTACTGTCTAGTTGTTTCTTCTCACCTGTGCTGGGTGCTAGACTTTGACACCCCTCTTTAAATCTGGTAAATTATATGGAGATGGGGGAGAGGACGACCTATGGTATTATCACTGGACTGTCAATTCAGAGACCGATGTAATATTCTGGGGACCCATGTCAAAATCTTGTCATAGCAGATGGTGGAATTTGAATTCAATGAAAATCTGGAATTAATAGTCTAATGTGAACCAGATAAGTTCACATCATGAATTTGTTCTCAATTGTCGGGAAAAACTTATCTGGTTCACTAACCTCCTTTAAACTGCCTTCCTTATCTGGTCTGGCATTCATGAAACTTCAGACGCATAACAATGGATCATATAATCCCTACAGTGCAGATAGAGGCCATTCAGCTCATGAAGTCTGCATCAACCCTCCGAAGATTATCCCACTTATCCCCGTAACATTTAACATGGTTAACCCACCTAGCCTGCATATCCCTGAACACTACGAGCAGCAGCCAATCCACCGAACCTGCACATCTTTGGGCTTTGGGAGTAAACCAGTGCACCCAATGGAAATCAATACAGATGCAGGGAGAATGAGCAAATGCAACATAGACAGTCGCACAGGCTGGAATCAAACCTGGATCCCTGGCACTCGGAGGTGCCAATGCTAACCACTATACCATCATGCCAAGCCAATGTGGTTAACTCTGGGCAATTAGGGATGGGAAATAAACGCTGGCCCCAGCAACACCCTCATCCCATGAATGAATAAAAAAAGTGGGGAAATATTATTTTGCAAAACTGATCAATTAATGAGGAGCAGGAACCGAGAAAGCCATGAGCCTGAAAGCATTTTTCTCTCCTCTTTAACCTCATTAATAAATCAAAATAGATGAAACCCCAGTTCAATATTATATTGAAGCATTACTGAAAAATGACGCAGATGCTACCATGTACATGTGTTTTCTGTCTACAAGGGAAAAAGCTCTATGTATTAATATATGTAGCTTCCAGTACACATGTGTGCCACATTGCAGGCCCAAATGAGAATTCTAAATTAGTTGTCAACTTGTTTCAACTCAACAAAGTAGATGACATCCATTTGTCGGATTATGTCTTGGGGTTATGACTTGACCAATTTATGTCAACCAGCCTCATTTAAAATTTAAACATCTCCTGGCAGTTAACTGTCAATCAGTAATAATAGGTGCATTCTCCATGGCAATGCCTCTACCAGTCAGTCTCTACTTGCTCACCATTCAGTACTGTTCAGTGTGTATGTTGTATTTTTCCTTTGCATTTAGTAACCTTGAGAATTGTCCTGATGTGTACAAGATGAAAAGCTTTGACAAAACGTGTCTTGTTTTTACAATACTCAGGTTTGGATATTTTTGTAGCTTATCAGAGAAGAAAAATACATCTTTCAAATATGACTTTTTAAAAGAACTTTGGATTCCTAAAATTGAGCTGAGAGACAGAGTGAACTAGTTGAATCGAATTTCTCTCCTCATTGACTATCTGAGCTTTTGATTTGATTAAAAAATTATTTTAGACATTCCAATGGTTTTAAAGATTTTTGAAGGAATTTAAGGACCTAAAACATTATTGGAAGATTAGTGAACTGGACTAGAAATAAACTGGTTAGAAACAGAAGTTCAATAATCAAATAAATCCAGTTCTTTGTCATGATCAGATTTCTTAAGGATCCTTACCATTCACATGATTCATAGAAATGGTAGCAATTGTTAAATTACAAAATTTGCTATCATGAACAAGCTATAGGCTCATTATAAATTGAAGTTGTTAGTGTTCACTTAGAAGGGACAAATTAAGCACATAATGAAAAGTAGATTGATGCAACCTTGATCATCGTATTTTCTATATCCTATCTTGCGTGTTCCCCCCATGAGGAACATTTACACTTTGAAATATTAAATTTTTTGTTTATTATATCTTTTGGATTAATTCTCTTGTATGAGCTTTTGTTTTTATACTTTTTTAAAATGCCTGATCAAATCTAAAACTCAAATTTACTTGTGATAATGATCAGAACTTCGTTTCTCTTTAATTTATTTGTGGGATACTGTTCAACCCTGTCACTTTGAGAAAGTTGCAATAAAAGAATCATAGAATCCCTACAGTGTGGAAGCAGGCCCTTCGGCCCAGCAAGTCCATACTGACCCTCTGAAGAGTAACCCACCCAGACCCATTCCCCTACCCTATTACTCTACATTTACCCGTGACTAATGCATCTAACCGACACATCGCTGAATACTACGAGCAACTCAGCATGGCCAATTGACCTAACCTGCTCATCTTTGGATTGTAGGAGGAAACTGAAGCACCCACAGGAAACCCACAAAGGCACAGGAAGAATGTGCCAACTTCACAAAGACAATTGCCTGAGGCTGGAATGGAACATGGGTCCCTTGCACTGTGAGGCAGCAGTGCTAACCACTGAACCACTGTGCTCCCACCATTCGCCCCACTACCTCCCCCCCCCCACCCC